>NC_048580.1:75610783-75760783 GCF_013265735.2 Oncorhynchus mykiss | reverse complement strand
GCCCTCCCTATATTTAATTATATTCTCTCTTGTTTCCAATGAGCAGCCCTTCGATACCATGTATGTATTTATAGAAGTGAATCAGCCCTCCCTATATTTAATTATATTCTCTCTTGTTTCCAATGAGCAGCCCTTCGATACCATGTATGTATTTATAGAAGTGAATCAGCCCTCCCTATATTTAATTATATTCTCTCTTGTTTCCAATGAGCAGCCCTTCGATACCATGTATGTATTTATAGAAGTGAATCAGCCCTCCCTATATTTAATTATATTCTCTCTTGTTTCCAATGAGCAGCCCTTCGATACCATGTATGTATTTATAGAAGTGAATCAGCCCTCCCTATATTTAATTATATTCTCTCTTGTTTCCAATGAGCAGCCCTTCGATACCATGTATGTATTTATAGAAGTGAATCAGCCCTCCCTATATTTAATTATATTCTCTCTTGTTTCCAATGAGCAGCCCTTCGATACCATGTATGTATTTATAGAAGTGAATCAGCCCTCCCTATATTTAATTATATTCTCTCTTGTTTCCAATGAGCAGCCCTTCGATACCATGTATGTATTTATAGAAGTGAATCAGCCCTCCCTATATTTAATTATATTCTCTCTTGTTTCCAATGAGCAGCCCTTCGATACCCCTCTAGTGGTGTGGGGGCTGTGCTTTGGCAAAGTGGGTGGGGTTATATCCTTCCTGTTTGGCCCTGTCCGGGGGTGTCCTCGGATGGGGCCACAGTGTCTCCTGACCCCTCCTGTCTCAGCCTCCAGTATTTATTCTGCAGTAGTTTATGTGTCGGGGGGGCTAGGGTCAGTTTGTTATCTGGAGCACTTCTCCTGTCCTATTCGGTGTCCTGTGTGAATCTAAGTGTGCGTTCTCTAATTCTCTCCTTCTTTCTTTCTCTCTCTCGGAGGACCTGAGCCCTAGGACCATGCCCCAGGACTACCTGACATGATGACTCCTTGCTGCTGCTCCAGTTTCAACTGTTCTGACTTATTATTATTCGACCATGCTGGTCATTTATGAACATTTGAACATCTTGGCCATGTTCTGTTATAAACTCCACCCGGCACAGCCAGAAGAGGACTGGCCATCCCACATATGCTCTCTCTAATTCTCTCTTTCTTTCTCTCTATCGGAGAACCTGAGCCCTAGGACCATGCCCCAGGAATACCTGACATGATGACTCCTTGCTGTCCCCAGTCCACCTGACCGTGCTGCTGCTCCAGTTTCAACTGTTCTGCCTTATTATTATTCGACCATGCTGGTCATTTATGAACATTTGAACATCTTGGCCATGTTCTGTTATAATCTCCACCCGGCACAGCCAGAAGAGGACTGGCCACCCCTCATAGCCTGGTTCCTCTCTAGGTTTCTTCCTAGGTTTTGGTCTTTCTAGGGAGTTTTTCCTAGCCACTGTGCTTCTACACCTGCATTGCTTGCTGTTTGGGGTTTTAGGCTGGGTTTCTGTACAGCACTTTGAGATATCAGCTGATGTACGAAGGGCTATATAAATAAATTTGATTTGATTTGATTTGAAATTTGATTTGATTTGATACCATGTATGTATTTATAGAAGTGAATCAGCCATCCGTCGATATTTTATTTTCTTCTAAATTGTCCAACCTGATCTATAATCTGTCTTTCATATTGGCAGACAAAGCCCTAGCAGAGACTCGTTATTAAAAACCGTATCTTACTCTGGGCCCTTTCACCAGAGATACACAGCGACAGAGACCGAGAACGAGAACGAGACCGAGACAGAGTTTAGGGAATACAACACGGCACAGACACCACCTGTCTAATCCAACCAATATTATTGTCTGATTAAAATTATTCAAATATGAAAACCATGGGATAGTGTACGTGAGAGAAAGAGAGAGAGAAAGAGCGAGAGAGGTGGAGAGCAGTAGAGAAAGCACAGGGTGGTTTGAAAGAGAGACTGTGGGGTTATAGAAGAACGGACAGGGGAGAGAGATAGAGAAGGAAAGGGAGCTGTGAGACCATCACTGATCTGATCTGATCATATCCGTCTCCCTCTCTCCTCATTGTGAAATGACATGCTGCTACTGCCGCATCCACCTTCCTCTCTCTCTCGCTCTCTCCCCTTTACTCTCTGTCCTGATCTGTTTCTCCCCTTCTCCCTGTCCCTCCTCTAATTCTCTCTCTCCCTCTCTGTCTCTACTCTCCTTTCTCTGTCCTAATCTCTCTCTTCCCATTTCCTTGTCTCCTCTGTCCTCTCCCCATTTCCTTGTCTCCTATCCCCTCTGTTCTCTCCCCCTCTTCTACTATTCTTAATGTCCTCTTCCCCTCCTCTCCTATCCCCTCTGTCCTCTCTCCCTCCTCTCGATCCCCTCTGTCCTCTCCTATCCCCTCTGTCCTCTCCCCCTCTTGTTTCCTTCTTAACTCCCACTTAGCCTATGCACTCCTCTCTCTTTCAATCTCTCGCTCTCATCTCTTCTGACCTTTTTCTACCGACCGCCATCACTTTATCACCTCTCTCTGTTTCTGGGAGGGATGTCATGGGAGCAGAGCTGAGGCTAGGTAGAGATAGATGACAGACAGATAAAGGGTGATAGTCAGACAGACAGACAGACAGACAGACAGACAGACAGACAGACAGACAGACAGACAGACAGACAGACAGACAGACAGACAGACAGACAGACAGACAGACAGACAGACAGACAGACAGACAGACAGACAGACAGACAGACAGACAGACAGACAGAGGATCCAGCGTACAAGAGAATAGTGAGGCGCTGGACAGAGTAGCCAGACTCAATGCTGCAGATCTGTTTGAGAATACTGATTGGAATATTTACTAAGATTCATCCACCCTGCACTCATCCATCCACATTGAAGACTATACATCGTCAGTCACAGGCTTCATCAGGGAATGTGTTGATGATATTTGTACCCACAATAATAATCCAGACATACCCCAACCAAAAACCTTGGATGAAAGGAGAAATCCGTACAATGCTGAGATCCCGTACTGCAGCATTCAATGTCAGCAGATTGAAACCCTGATGACTCGGTGGCACGCAATGCCTAAAAGGCAAGCAGGTACGACCGCCGCAAATCCATTAGCAAAAAATACAATACAGGCTTAATAAAATAAAATAAATTAGTATTTGTCACATGTGCCGAATACAGGTGTAGAACAGGTTCACCTTACAGTGAAATGCTTACTTACAAGCTCTTTAACCAACGATGCAGTTTTAAGAAAAAAAAGAAGAAAACAAGAGTAAACAAATAATTAAAGAGCAGCAGTAAATAACAATAGCAGAGTTATATACAGGGGTACCGGTACAGAGTCAATGTGTCAATGTGCGGGGGGCACCGGTGTCGAGGTAATTGAGATGATGTACATGCAGGTACGGTTGTTCATTGGCTATGCACAGATAATAACAGAGAGCAGTAGCAGCATATGGGGGGAGGGGGGGGGGGGTGCAAATAGTCTGGGCAGCCTTTTGAATAGCTGTTTAGGAGTCTTATTTTTTGGGGGTAGAAGCTGGAGCTAGACTCCGGTACCGCTTGCCGTGTGATTTTTAGGGCCTTCCTCTGACACTGCCTGGTTTAGAGGTCCTGGATGGCAGGAAGCTTGGCCCCGGTGATGTACTGGGCCTCTGTGGTGCCTTGCGGTCGGAGACCGAGCAGTTGCCGTAAGGTGTTTATTTAATCTGTTTTTTTAAATCAGTTACCTGATGTGGAATAGAGTTCCATGTTGTCATGGCTATATGTAGTACTGTGGAATAGAGTTCCATGTAGTCACGGCTCTATGTAGTACTGTGGAATAGAGTTCCATGTTGTCATGTCTCTATGTAGTACTGTGGAATAGAGTTCCATGTAGTCATGGCTCTATGTAGTACTGTGGAATAGAGTTCCATGTAGTCATGGCTCTATGTAGTACTGTGGAATAGAGTTCCATGTAGTCATGGCTCTATGTAGTACTGTGCGCCTCCCATAGTCTGTTCTGGACTTGGGGACTGTGAAGAGACCTCTGGTGGCATGTCTTGTGGGATATGCATGGGTGTCCGAGCTGTTGGCCAGTAGTTTAGACAGACAGCTCTGTGCATTCAAAGTGTCAATACCGCTCATAATTAAAAGTAGCGATGAAGTCAATCTCTCCTCCACTTTGAGCCAGGAGAGACTGACATGCATAATATTAGCTGTCTGTGTACATCCAAGGGCCAGTGGTGCTGCCCTGTTCTGAGACAATTGCAATTTTCCTAAGTCCTTTTCTTGTGACACCTGACCACACAACTGAACAGTAGTCAAGGTGCGACAAAACTAGGGCCTGTAGGGCCTGCCTTGTTGATAGTGTTGTTAAGAAGGTAGAAACTAGGGCCTGTAGGACCTGCCTTGTTGATAGTGTTGTTATGAAGGTAGAAACTAGGGCCTGTAGGACCTGCCTTGTTGATAGTGTTGTTAAGAAGGTAGAAACTAGGGCCTGTAGGACCTGCCTTGTTGATAGTGTTGTTATGAAGGTAGAAACTAGGGCATGTAGGACCTGCCTTGTTGATAGTGTTGTTAAGGTAGAAACTAGGGCCTGTAGGACCTGCCTTGTTGATAGTGTTGTTAAGAAGGTAGAAACTAGGGCCTGTAGGACCTGCCTTGTTGATAGTGATGTTAAGAAGGTAGAAATTAGGGCCTGTAGGACCTGCCTTGTTGATAGTGTTGTTAAGAAGGTAGAAACTAGGGCCTGTAGGACCTGCCTTGTTGATAGTGTTGTTAAGAAGGTAGAAATTAGGGCCTGTAGGACCTGCCTTGTTGATAGAGTTGTTAATAAGAAGGTAGAAACTAGGGCCTGAAGGACCTGCCTTGTTGATAGTGCTGTTAAGAAGGTAGAAACTAGGGCCTGTAGGACCTTCCTTGTTGATAGTGTTGTTAAGAAGGTAGAAACTAGGGCCTGTAGGACCTGCCTTGTTGATAGTGTTGTTTAGAAGGTAGAAACTAGGGCCTGTAGGACCTGCCATGTTGATAATGTTGTTAAGAAGGCAGAGCATCGCTTTATTATAGACAGACTTCTCCCCATCTTAGCTACTACTGCATCAATATGTTTTGACCATTACAGTTTACAATCTAGTGTTACTCCAAACAGTTTAGTCATCTCAACGTGCTCAATATCCACATTATTTATAGACAGAAAGATAATCGTAGACCTCCACAAGTCTGGTTCATCCTTGGGATTTCCAAACACCTGAAGGTACCACGTTCATATGTACAAACAGTAGTACGCAAGTATAAACACCATGGGACCACGCAGCCATCATACCGCTCAGGAAGGAGACGCATTCTGTCTCCCAGAGATGAACGTACAATGGCGCGAAAAGTGCAAATCAATCCCAGAACAACAGCAAAGGACCTTGTGAAGATGCTGGAGGAAACTGGTACAAAAGTATCTATATGCACAGTAAAACGAGTCCTATATCGACATAACCTGAAAGGCCGCTCAGCAAGGAAGAAGCCACTGCTCCAAAACCGCCATAAAAAAGACCAGACTACGGTTTGCAACTGCACATGGGGACAAAGAGCATACTTTTTGGAGAAATGTCCTCTGGTCTGATGAAACAATAATAGTACTGTTTGGCCATAATGACCATTGTTATGTTTGGAGGAAAAAGGGGTAGGCTTGCAAGCCAAAGAACACCATCCCAAACGTGAAGCACGGGGTTGGCAGCATCATGTTGTGGGGGTGCTTCACAAAATAGATGGCATCATGAGGTAGGACAATTATGTGGATATATTGAAGCAACATCTCAAGACATCAGTCAGGAAGTTAAAGCTTGGTCGCAAATGGTTCTTCCAAATAGACAATGACCCCAAGAATACTTCCAACATTGTTGCAAAATGGCTTAAGGACAACAAAGTCAAGGTACTGGAGTGGCCATCACAAAGCCCTGACCTCTATCCCATAAAAAAATTGTGGGCAGAACTGAAAAAGCGTGTGTGCAAGCAAGGAGACCTATAAATCTGACTCAGTTGCACCAGGTCTGTCAGGAGAAAAGGGCCAACATTCACCCAACTTATTGTGGGAAGCTTGTGGAAGGCTATCTGAAATGTTTGACCCAAGTTAAGCAATTTAAAGGCAATTCTACCAAATACTAATTGAGTGTATGTAAACGTCTGACCCACTGGGAATGTTATGAAAGAAATAAAAGCTGTAATAAATCACTCTCTACTATTGTTCTGACATTTCATATTCTTAAAATAAAGTGGTGATCCTAACAGACCTAAGACAATGACTTTTACCTGGATTCAATGTCAGGAATGGTGAGAAACTGAGTTTAAATGAGATGTATGTTTAAATGTGGTGGAAGTGGTGTTGCAGGGCCAGTAGGAGGCACTCTTTCCTCTGGTCTAAAATTATCCCAATGCCCCAGGGCTGCGATTGGGGACACTGCCCTGTGTAGCGTGCCGTCTTTCGGATGGGACATTAAACAGGTGTCCTGACTCTCTGAGGTCATTAAAGATCCCATGGCACTTATTGTAAGAGTAGGGGTGTTAACCCCGGTGTCCTGGCTAAATTCCCAATCTGGCCCTCAAACTATCATGGTCATCTAATAATCCCCAGTTTACAACTGGCTCATTCATCCCCCTCCTCTCCCCTGTAACTATTCCCCAGGTAGTTGCTCTAAATGAGAATGTGTTCTCAGTCAACTTACCTGGTAAAATAACAGATAAATAAAAATATAAAAAAATACTATTTTTTGTATGTAAACTCCCGACTTCAACTGTGTCTACTGGTTATACAGTACCTTATGGAATTGTCATAGTTTCTCTTCATAGTCGCTGATTTAACAGAGACTATTCATCTTCAATCAATGTAGGGGAGAGTGGGGTAAGTGGGACCCCCATGTTCATATACAACAAAAAAAAATGTATAATTTTACCAAAAATGTAGGAAGAGGTCATCATTTCATGGAAAAAGTAGTAAGCAAGTTAGTTTCGAAAAGTGATTTTCGCAAAGTCAAATTAATGTAGAATGTTAGAGGCTTCATGATGCTTTTATCTAAACCAAAGAAAATCAAAATCATTTCAATATGACGTCCTAAACCTTCCATGAAAGTTCATCATAGGAGCTGTGTGGGATAATGTAGTCTAAATGTTCATCATAGGAGCTGTGTGGGATAATGTAGTCTAAATGTTTGCCTTTGCCTGGAAGTTCATCATAGGAGCTGTGTGGGATATTATAGTCTAACTGTTTGCCTTTGCCTGGAAGTTCATCATAGGAGCTGTGTGGGATAATGTAGTCTAAATGTTCATCATAGGAGCTGTGTGGGATAATGTAGTCTAAATGTTCATCATAGGAGCTGTGTGGGATAATGTAGTCTAAATGTTCATCATAGGAGCTGTGTGGGATAATGTAGTCTAAATGTTTGCCTTTGCCTGGAAGTTCATCATAGGAGCTGTGTGGGATATTATAGTCTAACTGTTTGCCTTTGCCTGGAAGTTCATCATAGGAGCTGTGTGGGATAATGTAGTCTAAATGTTCATCATAGGAGCTGTGTGGGATAATGTAGTCTAAATGTTCATCATAGGAGCTGTGTGGGATAATGTAGTCTAAATGTTTGCCTTTGCCTGGAAGTTCATCATAGGAGCTGTGTGGGATATTATAGTCTAACTGTTTGCCTTTGCCTGGAAGTTCATCATAGGAGCTGTGTGGGATATTATAGTCTAACTGTTTGCCTTTGCCTGGAAGTTCATCATAGGAGCTGTGTGGGATATTATAGTCTAACTGTTTGCCTTTGCCTGGAAGTTCATCATAGGAGCTGTGTGGGATATTATAGTCTAACTGTTTGCCTTTGCCTGGAAGTTCATCATAGGAGCTGTGTGGGATATTATAGTCTAACTGTTTGCCTTTGCCTGGAAGTTCATCATAGGAGCTGTGTGGGATATTATAGTCTAACTGTTTGCCTTTGCCTGGAAGTTCATCATAGGAGATGTGTGGGATATTATAGTCTAACTGTTTGCCTTTGCCTGGAAGTTCATCATAGGAGCTGTGTGGGATATTATAGTCTAACTGTTTGCCTTTGCCTGGAAGTTCATCATAGGAGCTGTGTGGGATAATGTAGTCTAAATGTTCATCATAGGAGCTGTGTGGGATAATGTAGTCTAAATGTTTGCCTTTGCCTGGAAGTTCATCATAGGAGCTGTGTGGGATATTATAGTCTAACTGTTTGCCTTTGCCTGGAAGTTCATCATAGGAGCTGTGTGGGATAATGTAGTCTAAATGTTCATCATAGGAGCTGTGTGGGATAATGTAGTCTAAATGTTCATCATAGGAGCTGTGTGGGATAATGTAGTCTAAATGTTTGCCTTTGCCTGGAAGTTCATCATAGGAGCTGTGTGGGATATTATAGTCTAACTGTTTGCCTTTGCCTGGAAGTTCATCATAGGAGCTGTGTGGGATATTATAGTCTAACTGTTTGCCTTTGCCTGGAAGTTCATCATAGGAGCTGTGTGGGATATTATAGTCTAACTGTTTGCCTTTGCCTGGAAGTTCATCATAGGAGCTGTGTGGGATATTATAGTCTAACTGTTTGCCTTTGCCTGGAAGTTCATCATAGGAGCTGTGTGGGATATTATAGTCTAACTGTTTGCCTTTGCCTGGAAGTTCATCATAGGAGCTGTGTGGGATATTATAGTCTAACTGTTTGCCTTTGCCTGGAAGTTCATCATAGGAGATGTGTGGGATATTATAGTCTAACTGTTTGCCTTTGCCTGGAAGTTCATCATAGGAGCTGTGTGGGATATTATAGTCTAACTGTTTGCCTTTGCCTGGAAGTTCATCATAGGAGCTGTGTGGGATATTATAGTCTAACTGTTTGCCTTTGCCTGGAAGTTCATCATAGGAGCTGTGTGGGATATTATAGTCTAACTGTTTGCCTTTGCCTGGAAGTTCATCATAGGAGCTGTGTGGGATATTATAGTCTAACTGTTTGCCTTTGCCTGGAAGTTCATCATAGGAGCTGTGTGGGATAATGTAGTCTAAATGTTCATCATAGGAGCTGTGTGGGATAATGTAGTCTAAATGTTCATCATAGGAGCTGTGTGAGAAAATATAGTCTAAATGTTTGCCTTTGCCTGGAAGTTGAGCCAATGGCAAGTGGAGCAAATTGAAGAGAGTTTTCTTCCCAGTAGTAATGCAAAGCATTATGGGATATGAGGTAACAACAGGAACTATGTTAAAAAGTGTTAAAATAAAGTAGAAAGTGTTTGTTAAGGCTGTGTTAAAAGTTACTTAAAATTATTATAAGACATAAAAGCAATTGAGATTGTTTTTTAATCATGTTTGAAAAATAGAAATAGACATGGTTTTTAAAAGGTAGTGGTAAAATTTCATTCAGTACAGACATTTGTAGGAGGCTTTAACACACCTTGTCCTGCAGCTCAACTCACCCCGTAAGTTGTGTCATGAGACCACTAGTTCATGACAAGCTTTGTTTTCAAAACTGTACTGTTGACATGAATTCTGATTATTTCCAGGGATACAAATATTATATTTCCCTTGACGGAGTGTTACTGAATGTTTAAAAACCTCAACTCTTCCCTATGTTTTCACCTTACCCCACTCTTCCCTATGTTTTCAACTTACCCCACCCTCCCCTATGTTTTCAACTTACCCCACTCTTCCCTATGTTTTCACCTTACCCCACCCTTCCCTATGTTTTCAACTTACCCCACTCTTCCCTATGTTTTCACCTTACCCCACCCTCCCCTATGTTTTCAACTTACCCCACTCTTCCCTATGTTTTCACCTTACCCCACCCTTCCCTATGTTTTCAACTTACCCCACTCTTCCCTATGTTTTCACCTTACCCCACCCTCCCCTATGTTTTCACCTTACCCCACTCTTCCCTATGTTTTCACCTTACCCCACCCTCCCCTATGTTTTCAACTTACCCCACTCTTCCCTTTGTTTTGACCTTACCCCACTCTTCCCTATGTTTTCAATCTTCAGTAAACAAAAGCTTGTATATATACATATTCCACATGAAATGACTTTACTTTACTTTACTCTCAGGAAGATAGAATAGCCTACAGTAATATCTTTGTACTGATAATGCTGCTGGCTGTGCTTTCAGATATAAGTCCCCGACGCCCAATACAAATCAGCAACAACTTCCTGCATTCACTCCACACTTAGACCAGAGCCTGAACAAGAGCATTTACCACCGGATGCTCCAATATGCACTCTATTTTCCTTTGAACAGAATGATGGTGTGTGTGTGTGTGTGTGTGTGTGTGTGTGTGTGTGTGTGTGTGTGTGTGTGTGTGTGTGTGTGTGTGTGTGTGTGTGTGTGTGTGTGTGTGTGTGTGTGTGTGTGTGTGTGTGTGTGTGTGTGTGTGTGTTTGCTTGCCTGCCCGCTGGTACAGCTGAAATCAATCATTTAGCAGCTCAACACAGAAGACAGATAACTGTAATAAAAGGCTATGAACATCACGTATAATAGCAGGCAGACCAAAACACAATACCTTAAGCTTCAGTGACAGACCAGTCATCATGATGTACTGTTCCTCATAAAACATATCTATTCTGTTAGACCAGAGGTGAGTTAAACAAGTCTTCCATTTGCTGCAAATATTAAACCTTTATTTTTTTCTACATGAAAGTCATACTGTGACGAGGTTGTCTTTTTCAGATGAGACCTGCATAAATACATCGAACATACATACCACATTACAAAACGTATTACGAATACCAGACACATTTATCAACATAGGAGTCTCCGATCCTTACTCTGAACTGACCAAGAGGGACCAGAAAATCACATTTCAGAGAGCTGTGTACGTTGTTCCACATAAAGGACACACAAAAAAAAACAGCTTTACCCAACTCTGTGGAGACTGAATGGGCCTTCAGTGTTATCCAAGCCTGAGGCTGGGTTTGGTCATTTGTAAGTCCAAATTGAATTAATGATGATAGATACGTAGGAAGTTTCTGCATGAGTCTTTTGTAGATCAACACAATAAAATGCTGCTCTCTCCTTACATAGAAAGAGGCCCAATCCACTTCTTGATACAACATACAATGGTGAGTTCTAGAACCATCATCATCATTAATAAACCTAAGGGAACAATGGTGAGTTCTAGAACCATCACCAGTAATAAACCTAAGGGAACAATGGTGAGTTCTAGAACCATCACCAGTAATAAACCTAAGGGAACAATGGTGAGTTCTAGAACCATCACCAGTAATAAACCTAAGGGAACAATGGTGAGTTCTAGAACCATCACCAGCAATAAACCTAAGGGAACAATGGTGAGTTCTAGAACCATCACCAGTAATAAACCTAAGGGAACAATGTCGAGTTCTAGAACCATCACAAGTAATAAACCTAAGGGAACAATGGTGAGTTCTAGAATCATCACAAGTAATCAACCTAAGGGCCCAATCGGGAGTTCTAGAACCATCAGCAGTAATCAACCTAAGAACACATAACTGACCCTGTATATAGTATGGTATTAACTGACTCTGTACATAGTATGGTATTAACTGACCCAGTTTATGGTATGGTATTAACTGACCCTGTATATAGTATGGTATTAACTGACTCTGTACATAGTATGGTATTAACTGACCCTGTATATAGTATGGTATTAACTGACCCTGTATATAATATGGTATTAACTGACCCTGTATATAGTATGGTATTAACTGACCCTGTATATAGTATGGTATTAACTGACCCTGTATATAGTATGGTATTAACTGACCCCGTATATAGTATGGTATTGAACTGACCCTGTATATAGTATGGTATTAACTGACCCTGTATATAGTATGGTATTAACTGACCCTGTATATAGTGTGGTATTAACTGACCCTGTATATAGTATGGTATTAACTGACCCTGTATATAATGTGGTATTAACTGACCCTGTATATAGTATGGTATTAACTGACCCTGTATATAGTATGGTATTAACTGACCCTGTATATAGTATGGTATTAACTGACCCCGTATATAGTATGATATTGAACTGACCCTGTATATAGTATGGTATTGAACTGACCCTGTATATAATATGGTATTAACTGACCCTGTATATAGTATGGTATTAACTGACCCTGTATATAGTATGGTATTGAACTGACCCTGTATATAGTATGGTATTAACTGACCTTGTATATAGTATGGTATTGATCTGACCCTGTATATAGTATGGTATTGATCTGACCCTGTATATAGTATTAACTGACCCTGTATATATTATGGTATTGATCTGACCCTGTATATAGTATGGTATTGATCTGACCCTGTATGTAGTATGGTATTGATCTGACCCTGTATATATTATGGTATTAACTGACCCTGTATATAGTATGGTATTGATCTGACCCTGTATATATTATGGTATTAACTGACCCTGTATATAGTATGGTATTGATCTGACCCTGTATATATTATGGTATTAACTGACCCTGTATATAGTATGGTATTGATCTGACCCTGTATATATTATGGTATTAACTGACCCTGTATATAGTATGGTATTGATCCTACCCTGTATATAGTATTAACTGACCCTGTATATAGTATGAGATTGATCTGACCCTGTATATAGTATGGTATTGATCTGACCCTGTATATATTATGGTATTAACTGACCCTGTATACAGTATAGTATTGATCTGACCCTGTATGTAGTATTAACTGACCCTGTATATAGTATGGTATTAACTGACCCTGTATATAGTATGGTATTGATCTGACCCTGTATATAGTATTAACTGACCCTGTATATAGTATGGTATTATCTGACCCTGTATATAGTATGGTATTATCTGACCCTGTATATAGTATAGTATTAACTGACCCTGTATATAGTATGGTATTATCTGACCCTGTATATAGTATGGTATTATCTGACCCTGTATATAGTATGGTATTATCTGACCCTGTATATAGTATAGTATTAACTGACCCTGTATATAGTATAGTATTAACTGACCCTGTATATAGTATGGTATTATCTGACCCTGTATATAGTATGGTATTGATCTGACCCTGTATATAGTATTAACTGACCCTGTATATAGTATGGTATTAACTGACCCTGTATATAGTATGGTATTGATCTGACCCTGTATATAGTATGGTATTGATCTGACCCTGTATATAGTATTAACTGACCCTGTATATAGTATGGTATTGATCTGACCCTGTATATATTATGGTATTAACTGACCCTGTATATAGTATGGTTTTAACTGACCCTGTATATAGTATGGTATTGATCTGACCCTGTATATAGTATTAACTGACCCTGTATATAGTATGGTATTGATCTGACCCTGTATATATTATGGTATTAACTGACCCTGTATATAGTATGGTTTTAACTGACCCTGTATATAGTATGGTATTGATCTGACCCTGTATATAGTATTAACTGATCCTGTATATAGTATGGTATTGATCTGACCCTGTATATATTATGGTATTAACTAACCCTGTATATAGTATGGTATTGATCTGACCCTGTATATAGTTTGCTTACTTAACTATCGTGTTCTTCATATTTCTTATTTCTTGTGTTTTTTTCTTCTACTATTACATGTTATTAATAATTAATTATTACATTGTTGGGTTTTGAGTTTGCAAGAAAGGCATTTCACTGCACTTGTGCATGTTGCATTAGATCTTGAGACATGAAACTAATGACGCAGGAGTCTGAAACTATTTGCTTAGGGAATGTAGTAGAGGAGTTAACGGTTTCCCAGAATTCAGAGGGATCACTAACAGAGTCTGCCATAGCACTGAGGTAAAGTACCTTGATTTGACCTGTTAAAACCGAGGCAGTGCACTAATTTATCAATTGCCTAAATAGCTGGCCAATCAGCTAACAAGCCAGTTGGTCTGACCTTGGCCCAGGATTTATTTCTTAACAAGAGTTCTGAGTTTAATAAAGGAAAGTACCATGGATTAGTTTGCTTTGTGGACTCTGAGTCGCTTGAAAGGGGCGAGTTTATCAGCCAGAGAGGTAATAATGAATGAGAAAACATTCAAGTGCCAAAACAAGGTCTGGTATGCAGATCGTACAAATGAAGGCATGTTTAGGGCGAGAATTTAAAAAACATTTCTCTTCGCAATTTATACGATGTTCAGAGCAAAAAATAAATGTCAAAGTCTTTTGCAACATTACCACGTTTGACACCACGGTCATTCAAACATGTTCCCTGGTAACCACGGTAAGTCAAACATGTTCCCTGGTAACCACGGTCAGTGAAACATGTTCCCTGGTAACCACGGTCAGTCAAACATGTTCTCTGGTAACCACGGTCAGTCAAACATGTTCTCTGGTTACCACGGTCAACCACGGTCAGTCAAACATGTTCCCTGGTAACCACGGTCAGTCAAACATGTTCCCTGGTAACCACGGTCAGTCAAACATGTTCCCTGGTAACCACGGTCAGTCAAACATGTTCCCTGGTAACCACGGTCTGTCAAACATGTTCCCTGGTAACCACGGTCTGTCAAACATGTTCCCTGGTATCCACGGGCAGTCAAACATGTTCCCTGGTAACCACGGTCAACCACGGTCAGTCAAACATGTTCCCTGGTAACCACGGTCAGTCAAACATGTTCCCTGGTAACCACGGTCAACCACGGTCAGTCAAACATGTTCCCTGGTAACCACGGTCAACCACGGTCAGTCAAACATGTTCCCTGGTAACCACGGTCAGTCAAACATGTTCCCTGGTAACCACAATCAACCACGGTCAGTCAAACATGTTCCCTGGTAACCACGGTCAACCACGGTCAGTCAAACATGTTCCCTGGTAACCACGGTCAACCACGGTCAGTCAAACATGTTCCCTGGTAACCACGGTCAGTCAAACATGTTCCCTGGTAACCACAATCAACCACGGTCAGTCAAACATGTTCCCTGGTAACCACTGTCAACCACGGTCAGTCAAACATGTTCCCTGGTAACCACGGTCAGTCAAACATGTTCCCTGGTAACCACGGTCAACCACGGTCAGTCAAACATGTTCCCTGGTAACCACGGTCAACCAAGGTCAGTCAAACATGTTCCCTGGTAACCACGGTCAGTCAACCACGGTCTGTCAAACATGTTCCCTGGTAACCACGATCAACCACGGTCAGTCAAACATGTTCCCTGGTAACCACGGTCAGTCAAACATGTTCCCTGGTAACCACGGTCAGTCAAACATGTTCCCTGGTAACCACGGTCAACCACGGTCAGTCAAACATGTTCCCTGGTAACCACGGTCAGTCAAACATGTTCCCTGGTAACCACGGTCAGTCAAACATGTTCCCTGGTAACCACGGTCAGTCAAACATGTTCCCTGGTAACCACGGTCAACCACGGTCAGTCAAACATGTTCCCTGGTAACCACGGTCAACCACGGTCAGTCAAACATGTTCCCTGGTAACCACGGTCAACCACGGTCAGTCAAACATGTTCCCTGGTTACCACGGTCAACCACGGTCAGTCAAACATGTTCCCTGGTAACCACGGTCAACCACGGTCAGTCAAACATGTTCCCTGGTAACCACGGTCAACCACGGTCAGTCAAACATGTTCCCTGGTAACCACGGTCAACCACGGTCAGTCAAACATGTTCCCTGGTAACCACGGTCAACCACGGTCAGTCAAACATGTTCCCTGGTAACCACGGTCAGTCAAACATGTTCCCTGGTAACAATTTCAGTTGGACGATTTAAATGAACATTCCAAAATGTTGAAATATCAAACAGATCATTTTGTGAGGATTACAGGTGTTATTTTAGAGGCAAATGACTTAGTTATTCTTACAACATGTAAAGAATGCCTACATGGCCACAATAGTATTTGTTGTAGCAGTTTAGACCCGAAATAGACACTCACTTTCACCACACGCTAACTTTCTCAGACTGTCAACTAAAGTTAGATACGATGTTCACGACTAACAAAAAAACTAATGGAATGTGTTAGCTAACATAAGCTATTGTTGGCAAACTATTCACCCTTTATTGAACTCAGGCCAATAATGGGGTTGAAAGGATTTAACCTCAATATTATCAAGACAGGGTATCACAGAGTAGTGAAATCAGACTACTGTGTAATGTGTTGGTGTTGCTATCACAGACTGGAAAATGTGTGATTCGTACTGGTCACGGTTCTCACACACTTCTGATAGGAACACCCAAGAGTGTGTGAAATCGCTCTTTAATCACTCCGGGAAGAAATTCTTCACACTCTGAATCAATCAGACACACACACACGTGCCCCCCCCCCAACCCACTCTGAACACAGCCCACTCTGAACACAACCCACTCTGAACACAACCCACTCTGAACACAACCCACTCTGAACACAACCCACTCTAAACACAACCCACTCTAAACACAACCCACTCTGAACACAACCCACTCTGAACACAACCCACTCTGAACACAACCCACTCTGAACACAACCCACTCTGAACACAACCCACTCTGAACCCAACCCACTCTGAACATAACCCACTCTGAACATAACCCACTCTGAACATAACCCACTCTGAACCCAACCCACTCTGAACCCAACCCACTCTGAACCCAACCCACTCTGAACCCACACCACTCTGAACCCAACCCACTCTGAACCCACACCACTCTGAACCCACACCACTCTGAACCCAAAATGAATGATTACTAGACCTACTATGTCTCAAATGGCACACTTTTCCCAAAGTAGTGCACTACTATGTCTCAAATGGCACACTTTTCCCAAAGTAGTGCACTACCATGTCTCAAATGGCACACTTTTCCCAAAGTAGTGCACTACTATGTCTCAAATGGCACACTTTTCCCAAAGTAGTGCATTACTATGTCTCAAATGGCACACTTTTCCCAAAGTAGTGCACTACTATGTCTCAAATGGCACACTTTTCCCAAAGTAGTGCACTACCATGTCTCAAATGGCACACTTTTCCCAAAGTAGTGCACTACTTTTGACCAGCATGCAAAGGGCTCTGGTCAACAGTAGTACACTATACAAGGGATATGGTGCCATTTGGGTCCCCCCCCCCCCTCCTGTGTGCCCACTCTGCTCTGAATGTTTCTCTCTGAAATAAAAAGCGGAAGAGGTAAAAATCGGTTTTGTCTGGTACACATAAAGAGCTGACCTGTGAACCCTGAGTTGCCTGACACATGCATGTTTGTGTGTGTCTGTGCGTGTGTGAACCCTGTTCTGCCCGATGGCTGAACAGCTAGCAGAGCATTAGTGAATGGAAACAAAACGAATGATAGAACACTAGAGGGTCATTAGAATGATAGAACACTAGAGGGTCATTAGAATGATAGAACACAAGAGAGTCATTAGAATGATAGAACACTAGAGGGTCATTAGAATGATAGAACACTAGAGGGTCGTTAGAATGATAGAACACTAGAGGGGCATTAGAATGATAGAACACTAGAGGGTCGTTAGAATGATAGAACACTAGAGGGTCGTTAGAATGATAGAACACTAGAGGGGCATTAGAATGATAGAACACTAGAGGGTCGTTAGAATGATAGAACACTAGAGAGTCATTAGAGTGATAGAACACTAGAGGGGCATTAGAATGATAGAACACTAGAGAGTCATTGGAATATCAATACATTGTCACAATACAGGACAGTGTGCTGGGTCAATAGGTAGTAGCAGGGCTGTGTGCTGGGCCAATTGGTAGTAACAGGGCTGTGTGCTGGGTCATTAGGTAGTAACAGGACAGTGTGCTGGGTCAATATGTAGTAACAGGGCTGTGTACTGGGTCAATAGGTAGTAACAGGGCTGTGTGCTGGGCCATTAGGTAGTAACAGGGCTGTGTGCTGGGACATTAGGTAGTAACAGGGCTGTGTACTGGGTCATTAGGTAGTAACGGGGCTGTGTGCTGGGTCATTATGTAGTAACAGGGCTGTTTGCTGGGTCATTAGGTAGTAACAGGGCTGTGTGCTGGGTCATTAGGTAGTAACAGGGCTGTGTGCTGGGTCATTAGGTAGTAACAGGGCTGTGTGCTAGGTCATTAGGTAGTAACAGGGCTGTGTGCTAGGTCATCAGGTAGTAACAGGGCTGTGTGCTGGGCCATTAGGTAGTAACAGGGCTGTGTGCTCGGTCATTATGTAGTAACAGGGCTGTTTGCTGGGTCATTAGGTAGTAACAGGGATGTGTGCTGGGTCATTAGGTAGTAACAGGGCTGTGTGCTGGGTCATTAGGTAGTAACAGGGTTGTTTGCTGGGTCATTGTGTCAAGGTTCGGGAGAAGACCCAAAAGCAGACAGCTTCGAAGTAACAAAAGTTTATTACCAAAACAGGGGGCAGGCAAATGACAGGTCAAGGTCAGGCAGTATACAACCCACAAGTTGCTAGCTCAAGGTGGTGGTGTTGGCGGAGACAAAGCAGCGAAGAGTCGTCTCCAGGTCTTGATTGGCTCTCTCCGAGTGTCCATTGGACTGAGGGTGGAACCCGGAGGACAGGCTGACCGACGACCCAATGACTGTGTAGAACACCTTCAGGAACCGTGACGAGAACTGAGGACCCTGGTCGGAAACCATGTCCACCGGGAGTCCGTGGATCTGGAATAAGTGCTGCACATATGATATTTGTAATGTAGGATATGTAAACATTATTACAGTGGCATTATTTAAAGCGACTCGTGACACCATTATTAAATCCATTTATTAAAGTGGCCAGTGATTTCAGGTCTGTATGTTGGCAGCAGCTCTCAATGTTAGTGATGGCTGTTTAACAGTCTGATGGCCTTGAGATAGAAGCTGTTTTTCAGTCTCTCGGTCCCAGGTGCATGAAAGCAGGGACCGAGAAATTGAAGGCCATCAGACTGTTAAACAGCCATCACTAACATAGATAGGCTGATGCCAACTTACAAACACAAATCACTGGCCACTTTAATACATTGATTTAATAATGGTATCACTAGTCACTTTAAATAATGGCACTCTAATAATGTTTACATATCCTATATTACTCATCTCAAGTACATTTTAAGTCGGAAGTTTACAACACCTTAGCCAAATATATTTAAACTCAGCTATTCACAATTCCTGACATTTAATCCTAGTAAAAATTCCCTGTCTTAGGTCAGTTAGGATCACCACTTTATTTTAAGAATGTGAAATGTCAGAATAATAGTGGAGAGAATGATTTATTTCAGCTTTTGTTTCTTTCATCACATTCCCAGTGGGTCAGAAGTTTACATACACTCAACAAGTACTTGGTAGCATTGCCTTTAAATAGTTTAACTTGGGTCAAAGGTTTCAGGTAGCCTTCCACAAGCTTCCCACAACAAATTGGGTGAATTTTGCCTTCCTCCTGACAGAGCTGGTGTAACAGAGTCAGGTTTGTAGGCCTCCTTGTTCACACACGCTTTTACAGTTCTGCCCAATACCTTGACTTTGTTGTCCTTACGCCATTTTGCCACAACTTTGGAAGTATGCTTGGGGTCATTGTCCATTGGAAGACCCATTTGCGACCAAGCTTTTAACTTTTTGACTGATGTCTTGAGATGTTGCTTCAATATATCCACATAATTTTCCTCCCTCATGATGCCATCTATTTTGTGAAGTGCACCAGTCCCGCACAACATGATGTTGACACCCCCGTGCTTCACGGTTGGGATGGTGTTCTTCGGCTTGCAAGCATCCCCCTTTTTCCTCCAAACATAATGATAGTCATTATGGCCAAACAGTTCCATTTTTGTTTCATTAGACCAGAGGACATTTCTCCAAAAAGTACGATCTTTTTCCCCATGTGCAGTTGCAAACCACAGTCTGGCTTTTTTATGGGGGTTTTGGAGCAGTGTCCTCTTCCTTGCTGAACAGCCTTTCAGGTTATGTAGATATAGGACTAATTTTAATGTGGATATAGATACTTTTGTACCTGCTTCCTTTGCTGTTGTTCTGGGATTGATTTGCACTTTTCGCACCAAAGTACGTTCATCTCTAGGAGACTGAACCCATCTCCTTCCTGAGCGGTATGACGGCTGTGTGGTCCCATGGTGTTTATACTTGCGTACTATTGTTTGTACATATGAACGTGGTACCTTCAGGCATTTGGAAGTTGCTCCCAAGAATGAACCAGACCTTTGGAGGTCTACAATTCCTTTCTGAGGTCTTGACTGATTTCTTTTGATTTTCCCATGATGTCAAGCAAAAAGGCACTGAGTTTGAAGGTAGGTCTTGAAATAGATCCACAGGTACACCTCCAATTGACTCAAATGAGGTCAATTATCCTATCAGACGCTTCTAAAGCCATGACATAATTTTATGGAATTTTCCAAGCTGTTTAAAGGCACAGTCAACTAAGTGTATGTAAACTTCTGACCCACTGGAATTGTGATACAGTAAAAATGACATGCACAAAGTAGATGTCCTAATTGACTTGCCAAATCTATTGTTTGTCAACAAGAAATGTGTGGAGTGGTTGAAAAAACAAGTTTTAATGACTCCAACCTAAGTGTATATAAACTTTAGACTTCAACTGTATATTTCGCTATATGTGAGCAGGTAAAAACGACAGGTCAAGGGTCATTAATCCAGAGAAGAGTCCGAAAGGTACAGTACAGCAGGCAGAGGTCAGTAATCCAAGGTGTGACAAGGTACGAAATGGCAGGCAGGCTCAGGGTCAGGGCAGGCAGAGGTCAGTAATCCAAGGTGTGACAAGGTACAAAATGGCAGGCAGACTCAGGGTCAGGGCAGGCAGAAGGGTCAAAACTGGGAAAACTTAAAAACAGGAATTAGAGAAAGACAGGAGCAGAGGGGAAAACGCTTGACGAAACAAAACGAACTGGCAACAGACGAACAGAGAACACAGCTATAAATACACTGGGGATGATGGGGAAGATAAGAGGAAGTTGGGCGACACCTGGAGGGGGGGTGGAGACAAGCATAAAGACAGATGAAAGATATCAGGCTGTGACACATTGGCTAGTGACAGGGCTGTGTGGTGGTGTGGTGGTTCATTAGGTAGTAACAGGGCTGTGTGGTAGCGTACTGGGTCACACTGCATATTTGATGGCTGTTGATTGACATCTGCTGTGGATCAGTTGGTACGCATGGCCCTTGCGGGGCCAGGGTTCTGGGTTAGATTCCCACGGGGGACCAATATGAAACAGTATGAAAATGAATGCATGCACTACTGTACGGTAAGTCCCTCTGGATAAGAGCATCTGATGAATGACTAAAATGTAACATGATGTGATGTTTCAATGGATGATTACTCTCTCTCGTTCCTACTCTCTCTCGTTCCTTCTCTCTCTCGTTCCTGCTCTCTCTCTCTCTCCCTCTCTCTCTCTCTCTCGTTCCTGCTCTCTCTCTCTCTCTCTCTCTCTCGTTCCTTCTCTCTCTCTCTCTCTCTCTCTCGTTCCTGCTCTCTCTCTCTCTCTCTCGTTCCTGCTCTCTCCCTCTCTCTCTCGTTCCTTCTCTCTCTCTCTCTCTCTCTCTCTATCGTTCCTGCTCTCTCTCTCTCTCTCATTACTAGCTCTCTCTCTCTCCCTCTCTCTCTCTCTCTCATTCCTGCTCTCGCTCTCTCTCTCTCTCTCTCTCTCTCATTCCTGCTCTCTCTCTCTCTCTCTCTCATTCCTGCTCTCTCTCTCTCTCTCTCTCATTCCTGCTCTCTCTCTCTCGTTCCTGCTCTCCCTCTCTCTCTCGTTCCTGCTCTCTCTCTCTCTCTCGTTCCTACTCTCTCTCTCATTCCTGCTATCTCTCTCTCCCTCTCTCTCTCTCGTTCCTGCTCTCTCTCTCTCCCTCGCTCTCTCTCTCATTCCTGCTCTCTCTGCCTCTCTCTCATTCCTGCGCTCTCTCTCTCTCTCTCTCTCTCATTCCTGCTCTCTCTCTCTCCCTCTCTCTCTCTCGTTCCTGCTCTCTCTCTCTCGTTCCCTCTCTCTCTCTCTCTCTCTCTCTCTCTCTCTCTCTCATTCCTGATCTCTCTCTCTCTCTCTCTCTCTCTCTCTCTCCAGCTCTCTCTCTCTCCTGCTCTCTCTCTCTCTCTCTCCTGCTCTCTCTCTCTCCTGCTCTCTCGCTCGCTCTCTCTCTCTCTCTCTCTCATTCCTGCTCTCTCTCTCTCATTCCTGCTCTCTCTCTCTCTCTTTCTCATTCCTGCTCTCTCTCTCTCTCTCTCTCTCGCTCATTCCTGCTCTCTCGCTCATTCCTGCTCTCTCTCTCTCTCTCTCATTCCTGCTCTCTCTCTCTCTCTCTCTCTCTCTCTCATTCCTGCTCTCTCTCTCTCTCTCTCTCTCTCTCTCTCGCTCATTCCTGCTCTCTCTCTCTCTCTCTCTCTCTCTCGCTCATTCCTGCTCTCTCTCTCTCTCGCTCATTCCTGCTCTCTCTCTCTCTCTCTCTCTCATTCCTGCTCTCTCTCTCTCTCTCTCTCTCTCTCTCTCTCTCATTCCTGCTCTCTCTCTCTCTCGCTCATTCCTGCTCTCTCTCTCTCTCTCATTCCTGCTCTCTCTCTCTCTCTGTGTTTGTTGGTTCAGTCCTCTGCAATCCTGCATCCCTCGGCCTGCATTCCAAATGGAACCCTCTGTAAACCTCTGGCAGCCTCTGTAAACCTCTGGCACCCTCTGTAAACCTCTGGCACCCTCTGTAAACATTTCTCTGCCCTCTGGTTGCGCTCAAAGTGATGGGAAGAGTCAGAAACATGATTTCTTTCACAGAGCAATTAAAGACTTTCAGTTTATAATTCAAATGCAAATTATCTATTTAATTGAGTACAGGACTTTGGCCACGGTGTGTGTGTGTGTGTGTGTGTGTGTGTGTGTGTTTGTGTTTCCAGAGATGGGAACCACTGAGTGACAGTTCACACCTACGGTAGGCTACAGGTGGGTGATGAATCCAAATGGCAATTTCAAAGCTTCAGACCTCAGAGTCCACCCAACCGAGCTGGTTGTACGGGGTGAAAAAGCATATCAGTTTTGTTTTCCCATAAACATCACAAATGGTATATGAATTACCCTGCCCGGTTTTGCCAATGTAGCCTTGCAAGGCCTGCCAGTAGCCCAGACTGGGTGAGAGGCAGACGCCTCGCAAGCTATCAAGTGGCTGATTCAAGTGGCTCCGGGATGCTGGCCTTCTAGGCAGAGTTGCAAAGAAAAAGCCATATCTCAGACTGGCCAATAAGAAGAAAATGTTAAGATGGGCAAAAGAGCATAGACAATGGACAAGGGAACTCTGCCTGGAAGGCCAGCATCCCGGAGTCGCCTCTTCACTGTTGACGTTGAGACTGGTGTTTTGCGGGTACTTGCGAGAGGTCTGTTTCTCAAACTAGACACTCTAATGTACTTGTCCTCTTGCTCAGTTGTGCACCGGGGCGTGTATGGAATAGCCTTAATTTCTCAGAACAAGAATAGACAGACGAGTTTTAGAAGAAAGTTATTTGTTTCTGGCCATTTTGAGCCTGTAACCGAACCAACAAATGCTGATGCTCCAGATGCTCAACTAGTCTAAAGAAAGCAAGTTTTATTGCTTCTATTATCAGCCCAACAATGTTCAGCTGTGCTAACTGCACTATGCTGCATCAGGCCATCTCAGAACTGTCCTCTAAATAACTGCACCATGCTGCATCAGGCCATCTCTGAGCTATCCTCTAAATAACTGCACTATGCTGCATCAGGCCATCTCTGAACTATCCTCTAAATAACTGCACTATACTGCATCAGGCCATCTCTGAGCTATTCTGTCTCTAAATGTTATCACTAACAGCACCATATCACCAGGTATCATTCTGAGTATGTTGTCTATCACTAACAGCACCATATCACCAGGTAACATTCTGAGTATGTTGTCTATCACTAGCAGCACCATATCACCAGGTAACATTCTGAGTATGTTGTCTAGCAGCACCATATCACCAGGTAACATTCTGAGTATGTTGTCTATCACTAGCAGCACCATATCACCAGGTAACATTCTGAGTATGTTGTCTAACAGCACCATATCACCAGGTAACATTCTGAGTATGTTGTCTATCAGCACCATATCACCAGGTATCATTCTGAGTATGTTGTCTATCACTAGCAGCACCATATCACCAGGTAACATTCTGAGTATGTTGTCTATCACTAACAGCACCATATCACCAGGTAACATTCTGAGTATATTGTCTATCACTAGCAGCACCATATCACTAGGTAACATTCTGAGTATGTTGTCTATAACTAGCAGCACCACATCACTAGGTAACATTCTGAGTATATTGTCTATCACTAGCAGCACCATATCACCAGGTAACAATCTGAGTATGTTGTCTATCACTAGCAGCACCATTTCACTAGGTAACATTCTGAGTATGTTGTCTATCACTAGCAGCACCATATCACCAGGTAACAATCTGAGTATGTTGTCTATCAGCACCATATCACCAGGTAACATTCTGAGTATGTTGTCTATCACTAGCAGCACCATATCACCAGGTAACATTCTGAGTATGTTGTCTAGCAGCACCATATCACCAGGTAACATTCTGAGTATGTTGTCTATCACTAGCAGCACCATATCACCAGGTAACAATCTGAGTATGTTGTCTATCAGCACCATATCACCAGGTAACATTCTGAGTATGTTGTCTATCACTAGCAGCACCATATCACCAGGTAACATTCTGAGTATGTTGTCTAGCAGCACCATATCACCAGGTAACATTCTGAGTATGTTGTCTATCACTAGCAGCACCATATCACTAGGTAACATTCTGAGTATGTTGTCTATCACTAGCAGCACCATATCACCAGGTAACATTCTGAGTATGTTGTCTAGCAGCACCATATCACCAGGTAACATTCTGAGTATGTTGTCTATCACTAGCAGCACCATATCACCAGGTAACATTCTGAGTATGTTGTCTAGCAGTACCATATCACCAGGTAACATTCTGAGTATATTGTCTATCACTAGCAGCACCATATCACCAGATATTAATTACCAGATACCAGTTATTCCCTCCGTCAGGCATCAAACAGACGAAACCTCAGTATAGAGACAAAGTGGAGTCGCAATTCAACGACTCAGATACGAGACGTATGTGGCAGGGATCTACAGACAATCACGGATTAGAAACCAACAACGTCGCGGACACTGATATCCAGACAAGCTAAACACCTTCTGTGACGGCTTTGAGGATAAAACAGTGCCCTCAAAGTGGCCCGCTCCCAAGGACTGTGGGCTCTCCTTCTCCGTGGCCAACGTGAGTAAGACATTTAAGGATGTTTACCCTAGTAAGGCTGTCAACCCAGACGGCATCCCTATCCACATCCTCGGAGCATGCGCAGACCAGCTGGCTGGAGTGTTTTACGGACATATTCAGTCTCTCCCTATCCCAGTCTGCTGTCCCGACTTGCTACAAGATGCCCACCATATACCTGTACCCAAGAAAGCAAAGGTTACTGAACTAAATGACTATCTCCTCGTAGCACTCACTTCTGTCATCATGAAGTGCTTTGAGGGGCTAGTTAGGGATCATATCACCTCTACCTTACCTGACACCCCAGACCAGGGGTGGGCGACTCCAGTCCTCAATGGCCTGATTGGTCTCACACTTTTCTCCATCCCTAGCAAACATAGCTGATTAGTCAAATTGCATTCTAAACTGAAAATCATGATTAGGTGATTATTGGAGTCAGTTGTGTTAGCTGGGGATGAGGCAAAACTGTGACACCAATCAGGCCCATGAGGACTGGAATTGCCCTGCCCTAGACCAACTTCAATTTACTCACCGCCTGGGAGACTTGATACAAAAAGTATCAATATACAAAAATACAATCCCCAGGACTCTTAAAGAATTTCATATAAATGCTAATTGTATTTTTTTGATCACAGAAACAATGAGAAAATATGGATAAACAAATAATGAAATGTTAATTATATAAAGCAGCCTGTGTAATCATCTGCCAGAGAGGCGCCCCAATTGGCCCGAGAGCCAAGTAATACATTTGGGCCAGATAACTCTCACCGGAATTGGCCCGAGATCAATCCCCGCATTCCAGCCATAAGTAATACTGCCGAAGGCGGCCCAAACTCCGGCCACATGACGTCGGCCGAGTCTTACTCTCTGCTGAGTGCCCCGACTCTCAGACGGAATCGGCCCAGATCCACTGTGCTAGCTGGGGACTCTCCGCCAATAATTACATTTAGAGGATTGGAGGAATCTAAATTAATATCTAAGAGGAATTTGTCATTAGGGAAAATCTGATGAGAGTGAGAGTATCTAAGGGGCTTTTACATACCCCCATCGCGACGTCCCCAAAGGCTAACTCTCTAGCCCTTGCTATCTCCTTGCTTGCAAATTCGGCCTGCTAACTGCTAGCTTGTTTAGCCCGGTCCGCTAACTGCTACCGTGTTTAGCACCGTCTACTAACTGTTAGCTTGTTAGCACAGGCCTGCTAACCGTCTGAATCGCCGCGTCCCAAACACTCACTGAACCCATATTTACTTTCTATCCCTTTTCGATTTTTAATTTGTTTATACCTTCCGGTAACCTGCCTCACCCAATGTGATACGGAACCGCTATTATCTTTACATTTTTAGAACACACTCAAGAACCTCCAGAAGCTAACCAGCTAACTGGCTACAAGCTATTTGGTCATTGTTAGTTTTCTAACCTGGATAACACTCGCCAGTCCAGCTTCCCTGCCCCATCCACCGCTGCCCCTTGGACACTGATCACTTGGCTACATAGCTGATGCATGCTGGACTGTCCATTAATCACGGTAATCCATTCTGCTTGTTTATGTTTTATCTGTCGGCCCCAGCCGCACTTAGGCTCTGTGTGTAGTTAATCCGACCCTCTCTGCCTAATCAATCGCCATTCTACCTGCTGTTGTTGTGCTAGCTGATTAGCTGTTGTCTCACCTACTGTTTTAGCTAGCTCTCCCAATTCAACACCTGTGATTACTGTATGCCTCGCTGTATGTCTCTCTCAAATGTCAATATGCCTTGTATACTGTTGTGCAGGTTAGTTATCATTGTTTTAGTTTACAATGGAGCCCCTAGTTCCACTCTTTATACCCCTGTTACCTCCTTTGTCCCACCCCCCACACATGCGGTGACCTCACCCATTACAACCAGCATGTCCAGAGATACAACCTCTCTCATCATCACCCAGTGCCTCCGCTGTACCCGCACCCCACCATACCCCTGTTTGCGCATTATGCCCTGAATATATTCTACCATGCCCAGAAACCTGCTCCTCTTATTCTCTGTCCCCAACGCCCTAGGCGACCAGTTTTGATAGCCTTCAGCCGCACCCTCATACTACTCCTTCTCTGTTCCGCGGGTGATGTGGAGGTAAACCCAGGCCCTGCATGTCCCCAGGCACCCTCATTTGTTGACTTCTGTGATCGAAAAAGCCTTGGTTTCATGCATGTCAACATCAGAAGCCTCCTCCCTAAGTTTGTCTTACTCACTGCTCTAGCACACTCTGCTAACCCTGATGTCCTTGCCGTGTCTGAATCCTGGCTCAGGAAGGCCACCAAAAATTCTGAGATTTCCATACCCAACTATAACATCTTCCGTCAAGATAGAACTGCCAAAGGAGGAGGAGTTGCAGTCTACTGCAGAGATAGCCTGCAAAGTAATGTCATACTTTCCAGGTCCATACCCAAACAGTTCGAACTACTAATTTTGAAAATGACTCTCTCCAGAAATAAGTCTCTCACTGTTGCCGCCTGCTACCGACCCCCCTCAGCTCCCAGCTGTGCCCTGGACACCATTTGTGAATTGATCGCCCCCCATCTAGCTTCAGAGTTTGTTCTGTTAGGTGACCTAAACTGGGATATGCTTAACACCCCGGCAGTCCTACAATCTAAGCTAGATGCCCTCAATCTCACTCAAATCATCAAGGAACCCACCAGGTACAACCCTAACTCTGTAAACAAGGGCACCCTCATTGACGTCATCCTGACCAACTGGCCCTCCAAATACACCTCCGCTGTCTTCAACCAGGATCTCAGCGATCACTGCCTCATTGCCTGTATCCGCTACGGAGCCGCAGTCAAACGACCACCCCTCATCACTGTCAAACGCTCCCTAAAACACTTCTGTGAGCAGGCCTTTCTAATCGACCTGGCCCGGGTATCCTGGAAGGACATTGACCTCATCCCGTCAGTTGAGGATGCCTGGTCTTTCTTTAAAAGTAACTTCCTCACCATTTTAGATAAGCATGCTCCGTTCAAAAAATGCAGAACTAAGAACAGATATAGCCCCTGGTTCACTCCAGACCTGACTGCCCTCGACCAGCACAAAAACATCCTGTGGCGGACTGCACTAACATCGAACAGTCCCCGCGATATGCAACTGTTCAGGGAAGTCAGGAACCAATACACACAGTCAGTCAGGAAAGCTAAAGCCAACTTCTTCAGGCAGAAGTTTGCATCCTGTAGCTCCAACTCCAAAAAGTTCTGGGACACTGTGAAGTCCATGGAGAACAAGAGCACCTCCTCCCAGCTGCCCACTGCACTGAGGCTAGGTAACACGGTCACCACCGATAAATCCATGATTATCGAAAACTTCAACAAGCATTTCTCAACGGCTGGCCATGCCTTCCGCCTGGCTACTCCAACCTCGTCCAACAGCTCCCCCCCCCCCCCCCCCCGCAGCTACTCGCCCAAGCCTCTCCAGGTTCTCCTTTACCCAAATCCAGATAGCAGATGTTCTGAAAGAGCTGCAAAACCTGGACCCGTACAAATCAGCTGGGCTTGACAATCTGGACCCTCTATTCCTGAAACTATCCGCCGCCATTGTCGCAACCCCTATTACCAGCCTGTTCAACCTCTCTTTCATATCGTCTGAGATCCCCAAGGATTGGAAAGCTGCCGCAGTCATCCCCCTCTTCAAAGGGGACGACACCCTGGACCCAAACTGTTACAGACCAATATCCATCCTGCCCTGCCTATCTAAGGTCTTCGAAAGCCAAGTCAACAAACAGATCACTGACCATCTTGAATCCCACCGTACCTTCTCCGCTGTGCAATCTGGTTTCCGAGCCGGTCACGGGTGTACCTCAGCCACGCTCAAGGTACTAAACGATATCATAACCGCCATCGATAAAAGACAGTACTGTGCAGCTGTCTTCATAGACCTTGCCAAGGCTTTCGACTCTGTCAATCACCGTATTCTTATTGGCAGACTCAGTAGCCTCGGTTTTTCGGATGACTGCCTTGCCTGGTTCACCAATTACTTTGCAGACAGAGTTCAGTGTGTCAAATCGGAGGGCATGCTGTCCGGTCCTCTGGCAGTCTCTATGGGGGTGCCACAGGGTTCAATTCTCGGGCCGACTCTTTTCTCTGTATATATCAATGATGTTTCTCATGCTGCGGGCGATTCCCTGATCCACCTCTACGCAGACGACACCATTCTATATACTTCCGGCCCGTCCTTGGACACTGTGCTATCTAACCTCCAAACGAGCTTCAATGCCATACAGCACTCCTTCCGTGGCCTCCAACTGCTCTTAAACGCTAGTAAAACCAAATGCATGCTTTTCAACCGTTCGCTGCCTGCACCCGCACGCCTGACCAGCATCACCACCCTGGATGGTTTCCGACCTTGAATATGTGGACATCTATAATTACCTAGGTGTCTGGCTAGACTCTAAACTCTCCTTCCAGACCCATATCAAACATCTCCAATCGAAAATCAAATCAAGAGTCGGCTTTCTATTCCGCAACAAAGCCTCCTTCACTCACGCCGCCAAACTTACCCTAGTAAAACTGACTATCCTACCGATCCTCGACTTCGGCGATGTCATCTACAAAATTGCTTCCAACACTCTACTCAGCAAACTGGATGCAGTTTATCACAGTGCCATCCGTTTTGTCACTAAAGCACCTTATACCACCCACCACTGCGACTTGTATGCTCTAGTCGGCTGGCCCTCGCTACATATTCGTCGCCAGACCCACTGGCTCCAGGTCATCTACAAGTCCATGCTAGGTAAAGCTCCGCCTTATCTCAGTTCACTGGTTACGATGGCAACACCCATCCGTAGCACGCGCTCCAGCAGGTGTATCTCACTGATCATCCCTAAAGCCAACACCTCATTTGGCCGCCTTTCGTTCCAGTTCTCTGCTGCCTGTGATTGGAACGAATTGCAAAAATCGCTGAAGTTGGAGACTTTTATCTCCCTCACCAACTTCAAACATCTGCTATCTGAGCAGCTAACCGATCGCTGCAGCTGTACATAGTCTATTGGTAAATAGCCCACCCATTTTCACCTACCTCATCCCCATACTGTTTTTATTTATTTATTTTTCTGCTCTTTTGCACACCAATATCTCTACCTTTACATAACCATCTGATCATTTATCACTCCAGTGTTAATCTGCATAATTGTAATTATTTGCCTACCTTCTCATGCCTTTTGCACACAATGTGTATATATAGACTCCCCTTTTTTCTACTGTGTTATTGACTTGTTAATTGTTTACTCCATGTGTAACTCTGTGTTGTCTGTTCACACTGCTATGCCTTATCTTGGCCAGGTCGCAGTTGCAAATGAGAACTTGTTCTCAACTAGCCTACCTGGTTAAATAAAGGTGAAATAAAAATAAAAAATAAACATCATTCTAAGTGAATTAATAATAATTCTGCACTGCCCTATGGGACTCCCAATCACAGTCGGGTGTGACACAGTCTGGATTTGAACCAGGGACCACTTCGCTACTCAGGAGACATGATCTACATGACCAATATATATTGTCCTGCTAATAGCCCATCCTAGAAACATTGTTTGCGGAATTCACAGCCTACTACGCTTGTGGAAAAACAAGTTAATAATAATAATAATAATTATAATATTGTTTTACCCCTTCCACTTGTTAAAGGTTCCAATTGATGTTCCAAACTTGTTACAGGTTCCAATTGATGTTCCAAACTTGTTAAAGGTTCCAATTGATGTTCCAAACTTGTTAAAGGTTCCAATTGATGTTCCAAACTTGTTATTTATTATTAATTATTTATTTCTGTTTTTAGAGGGAGAGAAACCATGCGCCTACCATCACCTCATGGGTCGTGGTCTGTAGTATCTGTAGCTACACTGCGATGCAGTATCTTAGACTGCTGCGCCACTCAGGCGCTGTACAACGTGACTGATCGGGAGTAGGCTACAGCGCTACAGTAAGAGCAAAATATCCTAACATTTCCACACCCTAATTGTAGTCTAAGTTTCTCTTGGAATTAAAAACCTTTGTGTAACAACAGTTTTAGTAAGTAATACTGACGAGAAGTAACACAAAAAAGACAAGTGTATTTTTCCGGGTGTGCGTGTGCAGGACAGATGATTCGCAATTCTTAAATTATTGTTCTAAATTCTGATCACTTTCATCATCCTCATCATTAACTTTATTGAAATTCAATTTTGAAGTCGTGCACAATTATCAGTTTCTATTTAGGTGTATGTCAGTTAGAGACATATTAGCACCTTGGGACCCAAAAACATAATCAGTGCTCTAACTCCCCCTTGTGGTGGTCTGGAGCAATGAAGTAGTGACGCAGGGTATTGTACTAAACCACAAATTACCTCTAAATTCCGCAGCATAATCGCAAAACTTTTAGTTGAGCCACCACTGTAGAGCACTCATCCTTGAAAGTATCGGTCTGAAACTTCGCTCACCCACTGCTGCCATATTGTGAACAACATCTAAATAACACTCAGACTCCTAAATTACTCTATGGACTTTCTTTTGCATTTCAAAGATGATGCAACAAAAAAATAGAAAAAAACACATTTTTTTTGGTTTGTTTTATCTTCTACCAGATCTTTTGTGTTATATTCTACCACATTAATTTCACCTTTTCACAAACTTCAAAGTGTTTCTTTTCAAATGGTACCAAGAAGATGCATATCCTTGCTTCAGGTCCTGAGCTACAGGCAGTTTGATTTGGGTATGTCATTTGAGGAGGAAATTGAAAACAAGAGTCCGATCCTTTAGGATAAGGCTGTAACTTAATAAAATGTGGAAAAAGTCAAGGGGTCTGAATGCACTATAAATATGACAACATTTGTATTTTCTTCAACATTTTTAAAACTACATTACAATGAATCAAATGACTATTAATCATTATTTTTGTACTTGGATTGTACTTTGGAAAAAAAGCTGTTATGCTAATTATGCAAATGAACTGTAATTATCCTAAAATAGCAGTCTGTTTTGGGATTACCGTGGAGAGAAAAGGAACTCATCTTGATTATTACAGTCTCTATTCCCTCCAAAAGTCGGTGTAATGAATGTGTTAGTGCTTAATTAATATTATCTAAGTGAAATGACTGGAATGTCACCGGAACGTCACCATCTGAAAGATGGATGAAACACAAGATGGATGAAACACAAGATGGATGAAACAAAAGATGGATGAAACACAAGATGGATGAAACACAAGATGGATGAAACACAAGATGGATGAAACAAAAGATGGATGAAACACAAGATGGATGAAACACAAGATGGACGAAACACAAGATGGATGAAACACAAGATGGACGAAACATAAGATGGATGAAACACAAGATGGACGAAACATAAGATGGATGAAACACAAGATGGATGAAACACAAGATGGATGAAACACAAGATGGATGAAACACAAGATGGATGAAACAAAAGATGGATGAAACACAAGATGGATGAAACACAAGATGGATGAAACACAAGATGGATGAAACACAAGATGGATGAAACACAAGATGGATGAAACACAAGATGGATGAAACAATGTTTTGAAGGTTTTTCCAACAGGTGAACATCAGTATTCCTTCTGTCTGATTTAATAACATACAGTTTGATATCATACATGAACAACATGCCACAACCCAGTGAAAATTACCCAAGAAACATCATATTTTTATATTTATTATACTAGGCAAGCCAGTTAAGAACAAATTATTATTTACAATGACGGCCTAGGAACGGTGGGTTAGCTGCCTTGTTCAGGGGTAGAACGACAGATTTTTACCTTGTCAGCTCGGGGGATTCGATCCACCAACCCTTCAGTTACCGGACCAACGCTCAAACTACTAGGCTACCTGCCACCCGATATACACACACACTGTAACCTGCACACACACTGTACCCCACATACACACCCCATAACCTGCACACACACTGTACCTCACATACACACCCCATAACCTCCACACACACTATACCCCACATACACACCCCATAACCTGCACACACGCTGTACCCCACATACACACCCCATAACCTGCACACACACTGTACCCCACATACACACCCCATAACCTGCAAACACGCTGTACCCCACATACACACCCCATAACCTGCACACACGCTGTACCCCACATAGACACCCCATAACCTGCACACACGCTGTACCCCACATAGACACCCCATAACCTGCACACACGCTGTACCCCACATAGACACCCCATAACCTGCACACACGCTGTACCCCACATAGACACCCCATAACCTGCACACACGCTGTACCCCACATAGACACCCCATAACCTGCACACACGCTGTACCCCACATAGACACCCCATAACCTGCACACACACTGTACCCCACATACACACCCCATAACCTCCACACACGCTATACCCCAAATAGACACCCCATAACCTGCACACACACTGTACCCCACATACACACCCCATAACCTCCACACACGCTATACACCACATACACACCCCATAACCTGCACACACGCTATACCCCACATACACACCCCATAACCTGTACAACATTCCACATCAACACTACACATCAATACTACACATCAACGTTCCACATCAATACTACACATCAACATTCCACATCAACATTCCACATCAACACTACACATCAACGTTCCACATCAACACTACACATCAACATTCCACATCAACATTCCACATCAACATTCCACATCAACACTACACATCAACGTTCCACATCAACATTCCACATCAACATTCCACATCAACATTCCACATCAATACTACACATCAACATTCCACATCAATACTTGACATCAACATTCTACATCAACATTCCACATCAATACTAGACATCAACATTCTACATCAATACTAGACATCAACATTCCACATCAACATTCCACATCAATACTAGACATCAACGTTCCACATCAATACTACACATCAACATTCCACATCAACATTCCACATCAATACTACACATCAACATTCCACATCAACATTCCACATCAACATTCCACATCAATACTAGACATCAACATTCCACATCAATACTAGACATCAACATTCCACATCAAGATTCCACATCCATACTAGACATCAACATTCCACATTAGCATTCCACATCAACATTCCACATCAATACTACACATCAACATTCCACATCAATACTACACATCAACATTCCACATCAATACTACACATCAACATTCCACATCAATACTACACATCAATACTACACATCAACATTCCACATCAATACTACACATCAATACTACACATCAATACTACACATCAACATTCCACATCACTACTACACATCAATACTACACATCAACATTCCACATCAACGTTCCACATCAACATTCCACATCAACATTCTACATCAATACTAGACATCAACATTCCACATCAACATTCCACATCAATACTACACATCAACGTTCCACATCAATACTACACATCAACATTCCACATCAACATTCCACATTAATACTACACATCAAGATTCCACATCAACATTCCACATCAACATTCCACATCAATACTAGACATCAACATTCCACAGCAACATTCCACATCAACATGCCACATCAACATGCCACATTAATACTACACATCAACATTCCACATCAACATTCCACATCAACATTCCACATCAATACTAGACATCAACATTCCACATCAATACTACACATCAACATTCCAGATCAACATTCCACATCAATACTACACATCAACATTCCACATCAACATTCCACATCAATACTACACATCAACATTCCACATCAACATTCCACATCAACATTCCACATCAACATTCCACATCAATACTTGACATCAACATTCCACATCAGCATTCCACATCAACATTCCACATCAATACTACACATCAACATTCCACATCAATACTTGACATCAACATTCTACATCAACATTCCACATCAATACTAGACATCAACATTCTACATCAATACTAGACATCAACATTCCACATCAACATTCCACATCAATACTAGACATCAACGTTCCACATCAATACTACACATCAACATTCCACATCAACATTCCACATCAATACTACACATCAACATTCCACATCAACATTCCACATCAACATTCCACATCAATACTAGACATCAACATTCCACATCAATACTAGACATCAACATTCCACATCAAGATTCCACATCCATACTAGACATCAACATTCCACATTAGCATTCCACATCAACATTCCACATCAATACTACACATCAACATTCCACATCAATACTACACATCAACATTCCACATCAATACTACACATCAACATTCCACATCAATACTACACATCAATACTACACATCAACATTCCACATCAATACTACACATCAATACTACACATCAATACTACACATCAACATTCCACATCACTACTACACATCAATACTACACATCAACATTCCACATCAACGTTCCACATCAACATTCCACATCAACATTCTACATCAATACTAGACATCAACATTCCACATCAACATTCCACATCAATACTACACATCAACGTTCCACATCAATACTACACATCAACATTCCACATCAACATTCCACATTAATACTACACATCAAGATTCCACATCAACATTCCACATCAACATTCCACATCAATACTAGACATCAACATTCCACAGCAACATTCCACATCAACATGCCACATCAACATGCCACATTAATACTACACATCAACATTCCACATCAACATTCCACATCAATACTAGACATCAACATTCCACATCAATACAACACATCAACATTCCAGATCAACATTCCACATCAATACTACACATCAACATTCCACATCAACATTCCACATCAATACTACACATCAACATTCCACATCAACATTCCACATCAACATTCCACATCAACATTCCACATCAATACTTGACATCAACATTCCACATCAACATTCCACATCAACACTACACATCAATACTACACATCAACGTTCCACATCAATACTACACATCAACATTCCACATCAACATTCCACATCAACACTACACATCAACGTTCCACATCAACACTACACATCAACATTCCACATCAACATTCCACATCAACATTCCACATCAACACTACACATCAACGTTCCACATCAACATTCCACATCAACATTCCACATCAACATTCCACATCAATACTACACATCAACATTCCACATCAATACTTGACATCAACATTCTACATCAACATTCCACATCAATACTAGACATCAACATTCTACATCAATACTAGACATCAACATTCCACATCAACATTCCACATCAATACTAGACATCAACGTTCCACATCAATACTACACATCAACATTCCACATCAACATTCCACATCAATACTACACATCAACATTCCACATCAACATTCCACATCAACATTCCACATCAATACTAGACATCAACATTCCACATCAATACTAGACATCAACATTCCACATCAAGATTCCACATCCATACTAGACATCAACATTCCACATTAGCATTCCACATCAACATTCCACATCAATACTACACATCAACATTCCACATCAATACTACACATCAACATTCCACATCAATACTACACATCAACATTCCACATCAATACTACACATCAATACTACACATCAACATTCCACATCAATACTACACATCAATACTACACATCAATACTACACATCAACATTCCACATCACTACTACACATCAATACTACACATCAACATTCCACATCAACGTTCCACATCAACATTCCACATCAACATTCCACATCAATACTACACATCAACATTCCACATCAATACTACACATCAATACTACACATCAACATTCCACATCAACGTTCCACATCAACATTCCACATCAACATTCCACATCAATACTTGACATCAACATTCCACATCAACATTCCACATCAACATTCCACATCAATACTACTCATCAACATTCCACATCAATACTTGACATCAACATTCTACATCAACATTCCACATCAATACTAGACATCAACATTCTACATCAATACTAGACATCAACATTCCACATCAACATTCCACATCAATACTAGACAGCAACGTTCCACATCAATACTACACATCAACATTCCACATCAACATTCCACATCAATACTACACATCAACATTCCACATCAACATTCCACATCAACATTCCACATCAATACTAGACATCAACATTCCACATCAATACTAGACATCAACATTCCACATCAAGATTCCACATCCATACTAGACATCAACATTCCACATTAGCATTCCACATCAACATTCCACATCAATACTACACATCAACATTCCACATCAATACTACACATCAACATTCCACATCAATACTACACATCAACATTCCACATCAATACTACACATCAATACTACACATCAACATTCCACATCAATACTACACATCAATACTACACATCAATACTACACATCAACATTCCACATCACTACTACACATCAATACTACACATCAACATTCCACATCAACGTTCCACATCAACATTCCACATCAACATTCCACATCAATACTACACATCAACATTCCACATCAATACTACACATCAATACTACACATCAACATTCCACATCAACGTTCCACATCAACATTCCACATCAACATTCCACATCAATACTACACATCAATACTACACATCAACATTCCACATCAATACTACACATCAACATTCCACATCAATACTACACATCAACATTCCACATCAACATTCCACATCAACACTACACATCAACGTTCCACATCAACACTACACATCAACATTCCACATCAACATTCCACATCAACATTCCACATCAACACTACACATCAACGTTCCACATCAACATTCCACATCAACATTCCACATCAACATTCCACATCAATACTACACATCAACATTCCACATCAATACTTGACATCAACATTCTACATCAACATTCCACATCAATACTAGACATCAACATTCTACATCAATACTAGACATCAACATTCCACATCAATACTAGACATCAACATTCCACATCAACATTCCACATTAATACTACACATCAACATTCCACATCAACATTCCACATCAACATTCCACATCAATACTAGACATCAACATTCCACATCAACATTCCACAGCAACATTCCACATCAACATTCCACATCAACATGCCACATTAATACTACACATCAACATTCCACATCAACATTCCACATCAACATTCCACATCAATACTAGACATCAACATTCCACATCAATACTACACATCAACATTCCACATCAACATTCCACATCAATACTACACATCAACATTCCACATCAATACTACACATGAACCAGTATGGAGATATCAAATCCATGTATTCTTGAGAGCAGCGTTTGTTCTGTTCGAATTCAGACTAAATCAAATGTTGTTTGTCACCGGATACAACAGGTGTAGACTTTACAGTGAAATGCACAATTATATTATGTTTGTTCAAATAAAACGCACAGCGTCAAATCAAAGATGAAAAACACACCTTGGCTTAAAAGCAATTACAGCGAGTCTCTCCTCTAACAGAGCACCGTCAACGCTCGTGTGTGTGTGTGTGTGTGTGTGTGTGTGTGTGTTTGTGTGTGTGTGTGTGTGTGTGTGTGTGTGTGTCGTCGGGTCGACACAACAAATTGAATTGGCAGGCGAGTGGCAGGCGAGTGGCAGCAAAAACAACTTGTTTATATCTCCCTGCGGAGGGGAGAGTGAAGATCCACACACACACAGCATCTAACATCCCCAGTCCCCATCCCCCTTGCCGACACTCAGAGTGTGTAAACAAGCTGGTGTCTCAGTACTGTATTATATTAACAGTATGGTTTCTCTCTCTCTCCCTCGCTCTCTCCCTCGCTCTCTCTCTCTCTCTCCCTCTCTCTCTCCCTCGCTCTCTCCCTCTCCCCCTCTCTCTCTCTCTCACTTTCCTCTCCCACTACATTCTGAGTCGGTAATAGTGTAGTGTGCAGTTCACTAATAGAGTAGTCAGTAGTACAAGGTTACTGCGGTCCACTAGATTGATAAAAGACAAGCTGTTTGCTCGCAGCCTGTCTGTCTCACGCGTGGACCCTTATGTATGAGCTAACCAATACTGGGAGGTCCACCTCTCCCAGTATTGACATGGTTGGACAGAGAAGTTATTATGTGGGAACGTAGAGATGATTAATACAGCAGGACTGGTGGACTGTAGGTACAACACGGTCCATAAAGGGACCTGATTATGTGAAGAAGGTCATTTGGTGTTGGAGTGCTCTCATATGGACATAAAAAGTGCGTGTGTGTGTTTTTGCGTGTGTGTGTGTGTGTGTGTGTGTGTGTTTGGAGATGTAAACAGAGCTGACTGGTGTCTCTAGTACTACAGGGGCCCTTGGGTCACACAAAGTGTGTGTGTGTGTGTGTGTGTGTGTGTGTGTGTGTGTGTGTGTGTGTGTGTGTGTGTGTGTGTGTGTGTGTGTGTGGAGATGTAAACAGAACTGACTGGTGTCTCTAGTACTACAGAGGCCCTTGGGTCACACAAAGTTCAAATGCAGCCAGACATGCTTATGGACCCCCTTGAGTCACACAGATAGGCAATAAATCAAAATGCACACACGCACGCACACACTCACACACACACACACACACACACACACACACACACACACACACACACACACACACACACACACACACACACACACACACACACACACACAGCTGGACAAGTACCTAAAAAACCCTGTTAGGAACAGAGACAACAGCTTCAAGTCCTCTACTACTTAGAATTAGTCCCAAATGGCACACTATCTTTCGCACAGTGAAGTACGTTTGACCAGAGCCCCTATTGGCCCATAGGGAATAGGGTACGGTTTGGGACGTAGGCTCAGTGTTGTCCTCTGATTGAGTGAGCTAGCCAATGATCATCCGCTATTTTGGACACATCTCCAATCTGTGTCCTTGGTCATGTCCTTATTCCCTGTATAGTGTTTGCCTCTTGTCAAAAGTATCTCCGTTTGGGACGTACCCCTTTCAATAGACCAAGGAGCAGTGCTTAATTTGACCTTGTTTTTTTTTTCCGGCACCTATTTGCCCGGCTTCGGTAGCTCACGTGGTGGGCATTATAAGTACGATCTGTTCACTGTTTTCACTGTAAACATACATCGTAAAAAGGGATCAGAGTTAAGTTGGTTATTTCTCACGCCGTCCAGTAATCATCCTAATGCTTCCACACTGATTTCAGATCTCTTCTCTTATTTGCACATAGAGGTTATGGGGCGGGCCGGCGAGTTAAGTAACTGATCTAGAAACAGGTCTTCGCATTGATGGTCAGCTAGTGAAGAGGTCCCTATGTAAAAATCTCAAGTAGCATAGACTAGTGAAGAGGTCCCCATGTAAAAATCTCAAGTAGCATAGACTAGTGAAGAGGTCTCTATGTAATCACATTCCGTAGCCTAGACTAGTGAAAAGGTCTCTATGTAATAATCTCAGGTAGCCTAGACTTGTGAAGATGTCTATATGCAATCACATTCCGTAGCCTAGACTAGTGAAAAGGTCTCTATGTAATAATCTCAGGTAGCCTAGACTTGTGAAGATGTCTATATGTAATCACATTCCGTAGCCTAGACTAGTGAAAAGGTCTCTATGTAATAATCTCAGGTAGCCTAGACTTGTGAAGATGTCTATATGTAATCACATTCCGTAGCCTAGACAAATCAAATCAAATCAAATTTATTTTATATAGCCCTTCGTACATCAGCTGATATCTCAAAGTGCTGTACAGAAACCCAGCCTAAAACCCCAAACAGCAAGCAATGCAGGTGAAGAAGCACAACTAGTGAAGGGATCTCTATGTAATCATCTCAGGTAGCCTAGACTTGTGAAGAGGTCTCTATGTAATCATCTCAAGTAGCCTAGACTAGTGAAGAGGTCTCTATGTAATCATCTCAGGTATCCTAGACTAGTGAAGCGGTTTCTATGTGATCATCTCAAGTAGCCTAGTTTCACGACTTCCGCCGAAGTCGGTCCCTCTCCTTGTTCGGGCGGCGTTCGGCGGTTGACATCACCGACCTTCTAGCCATCACCGATCCACTTTTCATTTTCCATTTGTTTTGTCTTGTATTCCATCACACCTGGTTCCATAACCATCAATTACATGTTGTGTATTTAACCCTCTGTTCCCCCCCATGTCCTTGTCTGTAATTGTTTGTTGTCAGTGCTTGTGCACGTTATGTTCTGGTGTGCGTCGGGTTATGTACCCATGTATTGTATTATTCTGTATCCGGTGGGTTTTGATAATTGAACTTAGCCGTTGGAAACACAGGTTCGCTCTCCTGCATCTGACTTCTCTGCCGCCAGTACGCACCCCTGACACCTAGACTAGTGAAGAGGTCCCTACATAACACATCAAATAGCCTAGACTAGTGAAGAGGTCCCTACATAACACATCAAGTAGCCTAGAATAGTCGACTGAATTTGAAACTGAGGGAAAGCCAAATCAGAAATTAGGTCTACTAGCGATTCAGAGGCGGACGGAGAGCAGTGGAAGGGGGGGGGGGGGGGGGGGGGGGGCATTACATACACTGACAAGTGCCCAGAACAGGTACAATTTGGACGGAGGCTCAGTTCAAGACCAAGCAGACTAATAACACCCTGGCTTGTCAAGCTAATTTCAGCTGGGCTGTACAACATGCACGAAAGGTAGGAGGTTTGGTCCCAGAAAAGACTGGAGGAATGAAACTAGCAAAAGACTGGAGGAATGAAACTAGCAAAAGACTGGAGGAATGAAACTAGCAAAAGAGTGGGTGGAATGTCAACCTCTGACAATTAGGCAGAAGGAAGCATTGTAGACGAGGCTAGAGAGGTCACCTTCACACAGGTTTTAGTGAACAGCTCAAAATTAAAAACAGCATACCAGGAGGCTGAACGTCACAGGTCCGCTCACGGTTTTGTCCGGAGTTACATGATGAGAATTCTCCATTCTCCATTCTCCATTCCAATGTTGCTTGCTCCAACATAGAGCAACATATTACATCTGAAATGAAGCGAAAACTATTTGGAAGAATAGTAGTACAGTGCTCTCCCAAAATAACTTTTAAACTTTTATTTACATGTTTTATTTAACTTTTATTCAACCAGGAAAGATTTGAAATCTCTTTTTCAAGAGCGTCCTGGCCAACATAGGCAGCACCAAGTCAATATACAATTACCGTCAGACAACATGAAACACTACAGGTAATCTAGTAAAAACAAAAGTATAAAAGACAAAATCATAAAACAGCTAATTAAAAACATTGACAGGTCAGGGAAGCAGCCTCAAGATCCTTCATCAGTGATTTAAAAACACCAATCGGGACAAGTTCTTCCAGTTTACAGGTATTTTGTAAGACGATGGCGCAGAGTACATAAAAGCCCTTTTACCAAATTCAGTTCGGAACATTTGGAACAGTTAGCAGGATAAATTCCTGCGAACGAAGAGAGTACCCACCACATTTCTGAACAATTAAAAATGTGCAAATAAAATGGTAGTTCATTGTATACATCAGATTTCAGCTGGCAGATATGTAACAGCAACATTTTTTGTTGATCTTGTGGAACTGTAGGATTTCTTCGCAGTCTGTTATCTGCATTTGAGGGTATAAAGTTTACTCAGGACTTTCTCTCCAAAACCCTCATTAGTATTCTGTGTGATGATGCGTGTCTGTCATGCTGGGATGCAAGAGCGGAGTAGCAGCAAGGTTCCAGGGCCCTCTTTCCTTAATATAACTCTTTGGCACAGTTCGGGCACACAGGCTTGAGCTCACAGTATTCCATGTGGTTAAAAGAGATGGGATCTATCAATCATTTAAAAAAAAAAAATACCTACGGACAAGCTATATACGCTTTATAATGTATCCAACAACAACAACAACAACAACAAACGAATGGAGCTGAGAGAGCAGACAGTTTAGACGTTCAGCTGTGTCAAATCATCAGGATTTAGACACTAGATGTGGCATTCAGTTTCAGAACTGTAAGTGGAAAAAAATTGACCTGACAAGTATTTTACCACATCCGCTGAGGATGTCTCCAACGACGACGCAACCCATCAGAACTATAGTGGCCTTGCATATCTTCGCATGTGTTTGTTGACTCTCTAGGCCTTATGTTTGATTGCACATCAAGAACTATCTGAATTGTCACTCGAACTCCCCAAAAATTGTGATTGCACAATTATTACTGCAAACGGGATTGTCACCAGGGAAGCGAGGGTGTTCAGTGCAATGGCAGAAACGGCCGACACAACTCAGCCAGAGATTCAAGAGAAATCTTTCCAAGGTCGTCAAACTGAATGGTGGAAGACCCAGCGAAAGAGTCCTTAATCAGAGGGAGTTTTTCGAGAGTTTGGCGAGGAACATGGAGGCTAGAATGTTCTCTCAAGCAGGACGAGCGGTGGACAATACAGAATACAGCCAGTTCATAGAGGAGCTCACATTGTTTTAGGCCCAATACTGTCAGGAGGACGCAGGACACACTCTATGGAGAAACAGAGATAGAATCTCTCTGCCATTGGTTTGGATTGACAGGCCAAGTACGGTCATAAAGACCTACAGGCAGTACAGGAACACTGTATGGTAATGATAAAGGAGACATTCTAGATGAACTTAAAGAGCTGGTCATGGTGGTTAGCACCGCAGAATGCAAATGGAGATGTTGTCAAATGAATCTGATTTGCACCTCAACCCGTGCTTCTCTGCATACCTACACCATATCAGGCCCTACTCTTTCAGAATCTTGTAGACCAACCATTGACCAAATCCAACCCAGTCCCCCTGTGTGAGGTCATGAATTTCTAAAGGGCACAGATGTGTCACAGACATTTAAAAACAAGAAATAGGGAGGAGAAGACGTAAGAGGAAATGGCGGTGTTGTAGGAGTTTTTTTTGTTGAGAAAACTAAGGTTGGGACACACTTTTTCCTTTACATACTTGTTCTGTACTGTGAAGTTAATATGAATATGTGCTTCATATTGTCACACAGGCAGGAGACCTACAGTGCCTTGCGAAAGTATTCGGCCCCCTTGAACTTTGCGACCTTTTGCCACATTTCAGGCTTCAAACATAAAGATATAAAACTGTATTTTTTTGTGAAGAATCAACAACAAGTGGGACACAATCATGAAGTGGAACAACATTTATTGGATATTTCAAACTTTTTTAACAAATCAAAAACTGAAAAATTGGGCGTGCAAAATTATTCAGCCCCTTTACTTTCAGTGCAGCAAACTCTCTCCAGAAGTTCAGTGAGGATCTCTGAATGATCCAATGTTGACCTAAATGACTAATGATGATAAATACAATCCACCTGTGTGTAATCAAATCTCCGTATAAATGCACCTGCACTGTGATAGTCTCAGAGGTCCGTCAAAAGCGCAGAGAGCATCATGAAGAACAAGGAACACACCAGGCAGGTCCGAGATACTGTTGGGAAGAAGTTTAAAGCCGGATTTGGATACAAAAAGATTTCCCAAGCTTTAAACATCCCAAGGAGCACTGTGCAAGCGATAATATTGAAATGGAAGGAGTATCAGACCACTGCAAATCTACCAAGACCTGGCCATCCCTCTAAACTTTCAGCTCATACAAGGAGAAGACTGATCAGAGATGCAGCCAAGAGGCCCATGATCACTCTGGATGAACTGCAGAGATCTACAGCTGAGGTGGGAGACTCTGTCCATAGGACAACAATCAGTCGTATATTGCACAAATCTGGCCTTTATGGAAGAGTGGCAAGAAGAAAGCCATTTCTTAAAGATATCCATAAAAAGTGTCATTTAAAGTTTGCCACAAGCCACCTGGGAGACACACCAAACATGTGGAAGAAGGTGCTCTGGTCAGATGAAACCAAAATTGAACTTTTTGGCAACAATGCAAAACGTCATGTTTGGCGTAAAAGCAACACAGCTGAACACACCATCCCCACTGTCAAACATGGTGGTGGCAGCATCATGGTTTGGGCCTGCTTTTCTTCAGCAGGGACAGGGAAGATGGTTAAAATTGATGGGAAGATGGATGGAGCCAAATACAGGACCATTCTGGAAGAAAACCTGATGGAGTCTGCAAAAGACCTGAGACTGGGACGGAGATTTGTCTTCCAACAAGACAATGATCCAAAACATAAAGCAAAATCTACAATGGAATGGTTAAAAAATAAACATATCCAGGTGTTAGAATGGCCAAGTCAAAGTCCAGACCTGAATCCAATCGAGAATCTGTGGAAAGAACTGAAAACTGCTGTTCACAAATGCTCTCCATCCAACCTCACTGAGCTCGAGCTGTTTTGCAAGGAGGAATGGGAAAAAATGTCAGTCTCTCGATGTGCAAAACTGATAGAGACATACCCCAAGCGACTTACAGCTGTAATCGCAGCAAAAGGTGGCGCTACAAAGTATTAACTTAAGGGGGCTGAATAATTTTGCACGCCCAATTTTTCAGTTTTTGATTTGTTAAAAAAGTTTGAAATATCCAATAAATGTCGTTCCACTTCATGATTGTGTCCCACTTGTTGTTGATTCTTCACAAAAAAATACAGTTTTATATCTTTATGTTTGAAGCCTGAAATGTGGCAAAAGGTCACAAAGTTCAAGGGGGCCGAATACTTTCGCAAGGCACTGTATATATTATCATGTGTTCTGCTGCAGCCTACATTGATTTATTTTATTCGAAGTACAGCACCAGTCAAACGTTTGGACACACCTACCCGTTCAAGGGTTTTTCTTTATTTATGACAGTCCCATTAAGTCCAGATGAGATGGCGTATGAGATGCTGCAGAATGCTGTGGTAGCCATGCTGGTTAAGTGTACCTTGATTTCTAAATAAATCACTGACAGATTTACCAGCAAAGCACGCCCATCACCATTACACCTCCTCCTCCATGCTTCACGGTGGGAACCACACATGCAGAGATCATCCGTTCACCTACTCTGCATCTCACAAAGACATGGTCGGTTGGAACCAAAAATCTCAAATTTGGACTCATCAGATCAAAGAACAGACGTCAATTGATCGAGTTTCTTGGCCCAAGCAAGTCTCTTGTTCTTATTGGTGTCCTTTAGTAGTGGTTTCTTTGCAGCAATTCAACCACGGAGGCCTGATTCACACAGTCTCCTCTGAACAGTTGATGTTGAGATGTGTCTGTTACTTGAACTCTGTGAAGCATTTTTTTGGGCTGCAATCTGAAACTGATAACTCTAATGAATTTATCCTCTGCAGCAGAGGTAACTCTGGGTCTTCCCTTCCTGTAGTGGTTCTCATGAGAGACAGTTTCATTACAGCGCTTGATGGTTTTTGCAAGTGCACTCGAAGAAACCTTGAAAGTTCTTGAAATTTTTCCGTATTGACTGACCTTCACGTCTTAATGTAATGATGGACTGTCATCGCTCTTTGCTTATTTGAGCTGTTCTTGCCATAATATGGACTTTGTCTTTTACCAATTAGGGCTCTCTTCTATATAGCACCCCTACCTTGTCACAACACAACTGATGGTTGAGAGAATGCCAAGAGTGTACAAAGCTGTCATCAAGGCAACGGGTGGCTATTTGAAGAAACTCAAATATAAATTATATTTGGATTTGTTTAACACTTTTTTGGTTACTACATGATTCCATATGTGTTATTGTATAGTGTTGATGTCTTCACTGTTATTATACAATGTAGAACATAGTAAATATAAATAAAAACTCTTGAATGGCAGGTGTTCTTCAGTGACACCTAAAAATGTTGCTGTACATTGATGTATTGAAAATGTGGCTTTAAGAACTTCGGACTCGTACAGACACACAACTATACTAGCTATACTTCACTTTCTATGCTCTCTCTCCCCCCGTCTCTGCTCCGATTAGACATAAGCCTGAACTCTCATCTCTCAAGTGTTGCACTTAATCATTTATTTCAGACTATGCTGTAGGCCTCCAAAATATTTGATCAACTTTCAAAAATGGTTTTTACAAAAGAGAGAGAGAGGCTTTCAGCGGTGCTTTGGCCTCCACCAGCAAGTTAGCTGTGCATCATTGGGTGAGTCAGTGAAACTGGAAAAGCTTTTTTAGGTCTATAATTTCCTCTTGTAGCCTACAATGTGTCTCCACACACCTCGGACTCGGCTATTGATGGATTCAAGAACAAGGTCCTTTATACTGATGTCTGATTCTCAGTTTGTCAGGAGTCAAAGTAGCCTGCCATTTCGATCATTTGTGTGGTATTATGAACAAAGATTCTGCCAAAGTCTCCAGTCATGTGAAATGACGTCGAAATTCATGAAATTAGTTTTTAAAAAGAGCTCCTGAGTGGTGCAGCAGTCTAAGGCAATGCATCTCCGTGTCACTACCGTCCCTGGTTCAAATCCAGTCACTATCACATCTGGCCGTGATTAGGAGTACCATAGTGCGGCGCACAATTGGCCCAGCGTCATCCGGGTTTGGCTGGGTTAGGCTGTCATTGTAAATAAGAATTTGTTCTTAACTGACTTGCCTAGTTAAAATAAACTTCTGTCACGGCCTCTGCTCTATGCCACTACGCGAATGCGATGTGTTATTTTTTTTCATGCATTCCGGTACCTCAGAAATCAGGTCCGGAACTTAAGAACTCTGGTCCGGAACCTCAGAACTCAGGTCCAGAACCTCAGAACTCTGGTCCGGAACCTCAGAATTCAGGTCCGGAACCTCAGAACTCTCGTCCGGAACCTCAGAACTCTGGTCCGGAACCTCAGAACTCAGGTCCGGAATCTCAGAACTCAGGTCACCCCCCTCTCGTGCTCACCGTTTGATCCGGCACCTCGCGATTTACAAATGAAGCACTGCCAAGGAAAGGAGAAAACGTTGACGTGATCCTATATTTACCATGCAAGCATTAGATTTTAGTGTCAACAACGTGCAAGCCGAGAAAGATCCTTGAATGTACATTAAGCATTAAGCACAGGTGAAGACTGGTGGTAAACGACCAGACATTCTGTTGTACAGAGGACTATATCCAGGGCAAGGTTCAGAGCTGAAGTTGAGCCTCCTGTGGAAATCATAACATTTAGCTCCTTTTTTCTGCTGATAACAGTAATTATACATAGCTGTTCCATTAATAGAATGGCATAAAATCCTGAGCTTCGTCACACGAAGGAAGTCTCTGGCTTGTAATTATGTTGAGCGTTCCAGTGCCTTTAACCACTCAACAATAATATTTATCTCCAGGTTCGAGCAGGATTAGAAGCAGAGGCTCAAATAGCCCCTCCCCTCCCTTCTCTCATACATGGTCACCCAAGCATACATAATGCTACGGTTCCCTTGGTAACTAACACTTCGTGTTGCTGTCGTGACCTCTGCGGGGAGGGGGGGGGGCTGAAAGAGATGTCTGTCTTCCTCTAGTCTCTTCTTGTAGTGTTGATGTATTAGAAGTGACCAGATCTAGAAAAGGAACATCAAAACAACCCCCCCCTTCATGAATAACAGAGAGATCAGAAGGACAGTGACTTCAAAGCAAGAGTGTTTGTATCCCTATAGGCCTGGTCTAATGTAGTGCACTAAGTCTGGTACCAAGCACTAAGTAGGGTGCTATGCACTAAGTAGAGTGTTATGCACTAAGTAGGGTGCTATGCACTAGGTAGGGTGCTATGCACTAAGAAGGGTGCTATGCACTAGGTAGGGTGCTATGAACTAAGTAGAGTGCTATGCACTAAGTAGAGTGCTATGCACTAAGTAGAGTGTTATGCACTAAGTAGAGTGTTATGCACTAAGTAGGGTGCTATGCACTAAGTAGGGTGCTATGCTCTAGGTAGGGTGCTATGAACTAGTAGGGTGCTATGCACTAAGTAGAGTGCTATGCACTAACTATGCACTAAGTAGATCGCTATGCACTAAGTCGGGTGCTATGAACTAAGTCGGATGCTATGCACTAATTAGGGTGCTATGCACTAAGTAGAGTACTATGCACTAAGTCGGGTGCTATGAACTAAGTAGGGTTGTGTGCACTAAATAGGGTGCTATGCACTAAGTAGAGTGCTATGCACTAACTATGCACTAAGTAGGGTGCTATGCACTAAGTCTGGTACCAAGCACTAAGTAGGGTGCTATGCACTAAGTAGAGTGTTATGCACTAAGTAGGGTGCTATGCACTAGGTAGGGTGCTATGCACTAGGTAGGGTGCTATGAACTAAGTAGGGTAATATGCACTAAGTAGAGTGCTATGCACTAAGTAGATCGCTATGCACTAAGTCGGGTGCTATGAACTAAGTTGGATGCTATGCACTAAGTAGGGTGCTATGCACTAAGTTGGGTGCTATGAACTAAGTATGGTAATGTGCACTAAGTAGGGTGCTGTGCACTAAGTAGAGTGCTATGCACTAACTATGCACTAAGTAGGGTGCTATGCACTAAGTAGGGTGCTATGCACTAAGTAGTGTGCTATGCACTAAGTAGGGTGCTATGCACTAAGTAGGGTGCTATGCACTAAGTAGTGTGCTATGCACTAAGTAGGGTGGTATGAACTAAGTAGGGTAATATGCACTAAGTAGGGTGGTATGAACTAAGTAGGGTGCTATGAACTAAGTAGGGTGTTATGCACTAAGTAGGGTGGTATGAACTAAGTAGGGTGCTATGAACTAAGTAGGGTGTTATGCACTAAGTAGGGTGCTATGCACTAAGTAGGGTGCTATGCACTAAGTAGGGTGTTATGCACTAAGTAGGGTGCTATGAACTAAGTAGGGTGCTATGCACTAAGTAGGGTGCTATGCACTAAGTAGGGTGCTATGCACTAAGTAGGGTACTGTGCACTAAGTAGGGTGCTATGCACTAAGTAGGGTACTGTGCACTAAGTAGGGTGCTGTGCACTAAGTAGGGTGCTATGCACTAAGTAGGGTGCTATGCACTAAGTAGGGTGCTATGCACTAAGTAGGGTGCTGTGCACTAAGTAGGGTGCTATGAACTAAGTAGGGTGCTATGCACTAAGTAGGGTGCTATGCACTAAGTAGGGTCCTGTGCACTAAGTAGGGTGCTGTGCACTAAGCGCCAACCCGATGCAATAATTTATTAAACAAACCTTTCAACAGCTAGGCTGTCCTCATTAGGATTTCATCTCCATGTCAATACATTATGACAATGTCATATTGATGGTTTAAATTAGACAGCACTGTAATAATTCTGGGACAAAGTCTGAGAACACGTCATTGTAAATTGGATACACACACACGCGCGCGCATGCACGCAGACACGCACACGCACACACACAAACGCAGACACACACACACACTGTCTGTGTGTCCATCAGTATTATCAGTGTTATGATCCTCCTGTAATTAAACCACCTGCTGCCTGCCTGCCTCTCAGCATGCGTTTGTGTATATATGTGTGTGTCTGTCTGTGTGTGTTTATCTGTGTGTGTGTCTGTGTGTGTGTGTGTGTCTACCTGTCTGTCTGTCTGTCTGTCTGTCTGTCTGTCTGTCTGTCTGTCTGTCTGTCTGTCTGTCTGTCTGTCTGTCTGTCTGTCTGTCAGTGTGTGCTTTTCCTTTCTACTGGTACCCCTCCTGAGTGAAGAGTGACAAGGGAAGGAGGAAGATGAGGAGGAGGAGGAGTAGGAGGAAGAGGAGGATGGGGGGAGGAGGAGGTGGAGGGGAGGAGGGGGAGTGTGAGGAAAAGTAGAAGGAGGTGGAGGGGAGGGGAGGGGAGGGGAGGGGAGGGGAGGGGGAGGAGGAGGTGGAGGGGAGGGGGAGGAGGAGGGGGAGGAAAAGTAGAAGGAGGAGATGGAGGAGGAGGTAGAAAGGAGGAGGGGGATAACAGTCAAAAGGAGCTGTTAGTGTAGTGTGTGTTGTCCCGGTGAAAGAAGGTACCCAAGTACACTAACCACAACCACCACAGACTTCACTAACTTTCAGGAGTTTGTATCGCACTTAAGAAAGGCTTGGAATGAAAGGTATGTTTCACAAAGACCTCAAATCAGATCAAATCAAACTTTATTTGTCACATACGCCTATATACAATAAGTGTAGACCTTACTGTGAAATGCTGAATACAACAGGTACCTTACCGTGAAATGTTGAATACAACAGGTACCTTACTGTGAAATGCTGAATACAACAGGTACCTTACTGTGAAATGCTGAATACAACAGGTACCTTACCGTGAAATGCTGAATACAACAGGTACTGTGAAATGCTGAAAACAACAGGTACTGTGAAATGCTGAATACAACAGGTACCTTACCGTGAAATGTTGAATACAACAGGTACCTTACTGTGAAATGCTGAATACAACAGGTACCTTACTGTGAAATACTGAATACAACAGGTACCTTACCGTGAAATGCTGAATACAACAGGTACTGTGAAATGCTGAATACAACAGGTACTGTGAAATGCTGAATACAACAGGTACCTTACTGTGAAATGCTGAATACAACAGGTACCTTACTGTGAAATGCTGAATACAACAGGTACTGTGAAATGCTGAATACAACAGGTACTGTGAAATGCTGAATACAACAGGTACTGTGAAATGATGAATACAACAGGTACCTTACATTGAAATGATGAATACAACAGGTACCTTACCGTGAAATGCTGAATACAACAGGTACTGTGAAATACTGAATACAACAGGTACCTTACTGTGAAATGCTGAATACAACAGGTACCTTACCGTGAAATGCTGAATACAACAGGTACTGTGAAATAATGAATACAACAGGTACCTTACCGTGAAATGCTGAATACAACAGGTACTGTGAAATGATGAATACAACAGGTACCTTACTGTGAAATGCTGAATACAACAGGTACCTTACTGTGAAGTGATGAATACAACAGGTACCTTACCGTGAAATGCTGAATACAACAGGTACTGTGAAATGCTGAATACAACAGGGACCTTACCGTGAAATGCTGAATACAACAGGTACTGTGAAATGCTGAATACAACAGGTACTGTGAAATGATGAATACAACAGGTACCTTACATTGAAATGATGAATACAACAGGTACCTTACCGTGAAATGCTGAATACAACAGGTACCTTACCGTGAAATGCTGAATACAACAGGTACCTTACTGTGAAATGCTGAATACAACAGGTACCTTACTGTGAAATGCTGAATACAACAGGTACCGTGAAATGCTGAATACAACAGGTACCGTGAAATGCTGAATACAACAGGTACCGTGAAATGCTGAATACAACAGGTACCGTGAAATGCTGAATACAACAGGTACTGTGAAATGCTGAATACAACAGGTACCTTACAATGAAATGCTGAATACAACAGGTACCGTGAAATGATGAATACAACACGTACCGTGAAATGCTGAATACAACAGGTACCGTGAAATGCTGAATCAAACAGGTACTGTGAAATGCTGAATACAACAGGTACCTTACCGTGAAATGAGGAATACAACAGGTACCTTACCGTGAAATGCTGAATACAACAGGTACCTTACCGTGAAATGCTGAATACAACAGGTACCTTACCGTGAAATGCTGAATACAACAGGTACCTTACCGTGAAATGCTGAATACAACAGGTACCTTACCGTGAAATGCTGAATACAACAGGTACCTTACCGTGAAATTCTGAATACAACAGGTACCTTACCGTGAAATGCTGAATACAACAGGTACTGTGAAATGCTGAATACAACAGGGACCTTACCGTGAAATGCTGAATACAACAGGTACTGTGAAATGCTGAATACAACAGGTACTGTGAAATGATGAATACAACAGGTACCTTACATTGAAATGATGAATACAACAGGTACCTTACCGTGAAATGCTGAATACAACAGGTACCTTATCGTGAAATGCTGAATACAACAGGTACCTTACTGTGAAATGCTGAATACAACAGGTACCTTACCATGAAATGCTGAATACAACAGGTACTGTGAAATGCTGAATACAACAGGGACCTTACATTGAAATGCTGAATACAACAGGTAACTTACCATGAAATGCTGAATACAACAGGGACCTTACAATGAAATGCTGAATACAACAGGTACCTTACCGTGAAATGCTGAATACAACAGGTACCTTACCGTGAAATGCTGAATACAACAGGTACCTTACCGTGAAATGCTGAATACAACAGGTACCTTACTGTGAAATGCTGAATACAACAGGTACCGTGAAATGCTGAATACAACAGGTACCGTGAAATGCTGAATACAACAGGTACCGTGAAATGCTGAATACAACAGGTACCGTGAAATGCTGAATACAACAGGTACTGTGAAATGCTGAATACAACAGGTACCTTACAATGAAATGCTGAATACAACAGGTACCGTGAAATGATGAATACAACACGTACCGTGAAATAGAGAATACAACAGGTACCGTGAAATGCTGAATACAACAGGTACTGTGAAATGCTGAATACAACAGGTACCTTACCGTGAAATGAGGAATACAACAGGTACCTTACCGTGAAATGCTGAATACAACAGGTACCTTACCGTGAAATGCTGAATACAACAGGTACCTTACCGTGAAATGCTGAATACAACAGGTACCTTACCGTGAAATGCTGAATACAACAGGTACCTTACCGTGAAATGCTGAATACAACAGGTACCTTACCGTGAAATGCTGAATACAACAGGTACCTTACCGTGAAATGCTGAATACAACAGGTACTGTGAAATTGTGAATACAACAGGGACCTTACCGTGAAATGCTGAATACAACAGGTACTGTGAAATGCTGAATACAACAGGTACTGTGAAATGATGAATACAACAGGTACCTTACATTGAAATGATGAATACAACAGGTACCTTACCGTGAAATGCTGAATACAACAGGTACCTTATCGTGAAAGGCTGAATACAACAGGTACCTTACTGTGAAATGCTGAATACAACAGGTACCTTACCATGAAATGCTGAATACAACAGGTACTGTGAAATGCTGAATACAACAGGGACCTTACATTGAAATGATGAATACAACAGGTAACTTACCATGAAATGCTGAATACAACAGGGACCTTACCGTGAAATGCTGAATACAACAGGTACCTTACCGTGAAATGCTGAATACAACAGGTACCTTACCGTGAAATGCTGAATACAACAGGTACCTTACTGTGAAATGCTGAATACAACAGGTACCGTGAAATGCTGAATACAACAGGTACCGTGAAATGCTGAATACAACAGGTACCGTGAAATGCTGAATACAACAGGTACTGTGAAATGCTGAATACAACAGGTACCTTACAATGAAATGCTGAATACAACAGGTACCGTGAAATGATGAATACAACACGTACCGTGAAATGCTGAATACAACAGGTACCGTGAAATGCTGAATACAACAGGTACTGTGAAATGCTGAATACAACAGGTACCTTACCGTGAAATGAGGAATACAACAGGTACCTTACCGTGAAATGCTGAATACAACAGGTACCTTACCGTGAAATGCTGAATACAACAGGTACCTTACCGTGAAATGCTGAATACAACAGGTACCTTATCGTGAAAGGCTGAATACAACAGGTACCTTACTGTGAAATGCTGAATACAACAGGTACCTTACCATGAAATGCTGAATACAACAGGTACTGTGAAATGCTGAATACAACAGGGACCTTACATTGAAATGATGAATACAACAGGTAACTTACCATGAAATGCTGAATACAACAGGGACCTTACCGTGAAATGCTGAATACAACAGGTACCTTACCGTGAAATGCTGAATACAACAGGTACCTTACCGTGAAATGCTGAATACAACAGGTACCGTGAAATGCTGAATACAACAGGTACCGTGAAATGCTGAATACAACAGGTACCGTGAAATGCTGAATACAACAGGTACCGTGAAATGCTGAATACAACAGGTACTGTGAAATGCTGAATACAACAGGTACCTTACAATGAAATGCTGAATACAACAGGTACCGTGAAATGATGAATACAACACGTACCGTGAAATGCTGAATACAACAGGTACCGTGAAATGCTGAATACAACAGGTACTGTGAAATGCTGAATACAACAGGTACCTTACCGTGAAATGAGGAATACAACAGGTACCTTACCGTGAAATGCTGAATACAACAGGTACCTTACCGTGAAATGCTGAATACAACAGGTACCTTACCGTGAAATGCTGAATACAACAGGTACCTTACCGTGAAATGCTGAATACAACAGGTACTGTGAAATTGTGAATACAACAGGGACCTTACCGTGAAATGCTGAATACAACAGGTACTGTGAAATGCTGAATACAACAGGTACTGTGAAATGATGAATACAACAGGTACCTTACATTGAAATGATGAATACAACAGGTACCTTACCGTGAAATGCTGAATACAACAGGTACCTTATCGTGAGTGTGCGGGGGTACAGGTTAGTCGAGGTAATTTGTACATGTAGGTAGGGGTGAAGTGACTATGTATAGATCATAAACAGCGAGTAGCAACAATGTACAAAACAAATGGAGAGAGGGGTGTCAATGTAAATTGTCCTGTTGGTCATTTGATTAATTGTTCAGCAGTCTTATGGCTTGGGGGTAGAAGCTATTAAGGAGACTTTTGGTCCTGGACTTAGTGCTCCGGTACCGCTTGCCGTGCGGTAGCAGAGAAAACAGTCTATGACCATTTTTGGGCTTTCCTCTGACACCGCCTATCATATAGGTCCTGGATGTCAGGAAGCTTACCCTCTGTAGCGCCTTACATGTCGAGCAGTTGCCATACCGGGCGGTGATGCAACCGGTCAGGAGGCTCTCGATGGTGCAGCTGTAGAACCATTTGAGGATCTGGAGACCCATGCCCGAACCTTTTTAGTCTCCTGAGGGGGAAAAAGGCGTTGTCACACCCTCTTCAGATCAGACCTCAGATCAGATAAGGATGAATCCTTGTTTGATGGATGCAGACAGAGCTAGCAGAGAGAGAAAGGGCAACGTCAGAAGGAAGAAGAAAATTATACAGTGAGACCCAGTCAATATTCACATAAATATATGGAATTCCCCTAAACCACACACACATTGGGGGAAAACAAACAGTCTTTCCCATTGACCCCCATTTTAAAGAGCCAACTCCGTCGTTGATTTCTTGTTATACAGAAATAACAAAACATGGCGAAAAGCTTCTGTGTTGTTCAATGTACAAAAGACGACTTTTCAACATTGTCTCCTCCGGAGAGTTCTCACTACTTAAAAAAAAAAAAACATACTATTGTAGAGCTTCCCTCGCGACCCTTTTAATGACCGTGTTAGCAGGCAAGTGATTGAATGACTGTTAGCTACCAACAGGTTACATACCAGGTAAAAAAAAAAAGAATACCAGGTCAAAAATCCCGACCGAGTGTTTCCAATGTTCCCACGTAAGGGCCTGGGAGAAGAGCCCTGTTGCTTCAGGGTATTCAGTGTGGATATTGTGGGGACACGTATCTATGTGTGTGGAAAATATTTCATCACTGGTAAGACGTGTAACTTGTTTAGTATAGTCCGTTTTTTTAACTCCACTCACTACTTGTAGCTTTTAGTTTGTTTGTGTTGTTGGTCTTGGCTAGCTTTAATGTTCTGGTTGATAGGTAGCTAACACTCACTACTTGTAGCTTTTAGCTTGTTTGTGTTGTTGGTCTTGGCTAGCTTTAATGTTCTGGTTGGTAGGTAGCTAACACTCACTACTTGTAGCTTTACAGTCAGTTTGTTTGTTGGTCTTGGCTAGCTTTAATGTTCTGGTTGGTAGGTAGCTAACACTCACTACTTGTAGCTTTACAGTCAGGTTGTTTGTGTTGTTGGTCTTGGCTAGCTTTAATGTTCTGGTTGGTAGCTAGCTAACACTCACTACTTGTAGCTTTACAGTCAGGTTGTTTGTGTTGTTGGTATTGGCTAGCTTTAATGTTCTGGTTGGTAGGTAGCTAACAGTCATTCAATCACTTGCCTGCTAACACTGTCATTAAAAGGGGGGCGAGGGAAGCTCTACAATAGTATGGTTTTTTTAAGTAGTGAGAACTCTCCGGAGCAGACAATGTTGAAAAGTCGTCTTTAGACATGTTGTGCTTGTCTTAAATGTAATTTTGTAATTGACTAAAACAAGCAGACAACAAAAAAAATTGCAGTTGAAAAAGTTTTTTTGTTGAGAGTCAATGGGGTAACCCAGGTAACCACGATGTTCCATCTAATACCGACTGGGACTGTAAACCAAGGAACATTGTAGAGAAGCCGGTTGCCACGGAGACAGATGGTGCACTCTGGAACACCCTGTAGTCATAAAGCTTGTTTTCTTCCGTCTGGCTGTCGGCACTTAGATACCAGACAGAAAAGAGCGTCTGTTTTGGTTTGCCACCCCCGCTTGCCGCGTGACCTCCTAACGACCCGGAGAGGAGGGTTTGTTGTCAGCTTCAGAGTGGTGACAGTCAGTGGCTCTGGTTGTTCGAGCAGTGAGGGAGAACGTATTGAAATGTCTGATGAAAAGGGGTCTCAACACCAGTGGAAGCAAAACAGCCCCATAACATCAAAGATCAACAACCACATTTTACAGTAGTTATGGGGGTTCTTTTCTGCTCATGCATTGTCATTTCAACACCAAACCCACCACTGGTGTGCGTGGCCAAAGAACTCTATTTTAATTTCATCTGACCAAAACACTGGTTCCAATCCATGTGCTAATTCTATTTAGCAAACTCCAGGCATTCATATTTGTTAAATGACATATTCAGCTCTATGGTCACACATACCAGTGGTGGGTTTGATGTTGAAATGAAAATGCATGAGCAGAAAATAAACACTAAGTGGAACTTGGACGCATCTTCCAGCTAGACAATTTCCCAAGAACACATCAAAATTCACAAAACAAATGTGTTATTAGGTCACAAAAATGAACATTTACAGTCTCCGGACTTGAAACCCATTAAAAAGCTGTGGTTTGAATTGAAGAGGGCCGTTCAAAAGTGCAGACGAAGGATTAAGAATCTGGAAAGATTCTGATTGTTCTAAGATCCTTCCCAATGTGTTCTAGAACTCAGAAATCATTTCAGAATAAGGCTCAGTGCCATTAGGTGAGGTTCTGAAAGGTATTCAAAACACTGGTGGCAATCATTTTGACCTCTTACCTTTTTGAGGAAAAATATATTACTTGTTAATTAAACTAAATGTTTTTTCTCTGAGCAATTGTATTACAATATCATTATTTATTTTATACAGTCATTTTTGCTCATCTTTATCAACGGTGTCAATAATTTGTGAACCCACTGTACTGTCTAGAGTAGTGGTCACCAACCGGTCGATCGCAATGGACTGGTCAATCTTCAAGGCATTCCTAGTCGATCGCAATGGACTGGTCAATCTTCAAGGCATTCCTAGTCGATCAGAATGGACTGGTCAATCTTCAAGGCATTCCTAGTCCATCACAATGGACTGGTCAGTCTTCAAGGCATTGATTCAGAAGCCCTATTGACCGTAGGTGCACTTGATTCAGAAGCCCTGTTGCCCATAGGTGCACTTGATTCAGAAGCCCTGTTGCCCGTAGGTGCACTTGATTCAGAAGCCCTGTTGGTGATAGGTGCACTTGATTCAGAAGCCCTGCGCACCAGGTAGGCAAAGGGTTCCCATTTTGAACCCATTAATTTGTCTGAAAATACAAATTCTCCCTACCTGCTGGAATGGGAGATGTGGAATGGGAGATGTGGAATGGGAGATGCTAACTCGAGTGTTGGATACCTCCAAATTGCTGTGCCTGCGACTTCCACATTCCCAGCCACAGTTTGATACTATCCTACTAGAGATACAGTAAAACCATGACCAGACAGAGACTGTCATAGAATACAGCAAAGAGTTGCTGTTTTTATGAGTGAGTTCATGTTTAAGTTTATATTCATCACTGTCAACAATGTTTTTAATCAACACCATTACCAAACCCAAAATAAGCTTATCCTTGCTTCCCTGATTTTTATTATTATTAGCAGCTTGTCGTGTCTATTTTAATATAGAGAATTGTTTGACTTTCTCTGGTTATAGGAACAACATGAATTTGTGCATGAGGCAGATGCAGATGTGGTGCGACTCGAGTTTGGCCATCAGGTGGAAGACGATGTCCCTTATCTCTGGTCAGAAGGATAGAGCAGGCACCGTGAGAGGCTGATCCTCTGCTGCTCTCGCCCTCCTCTCTGTTGAGACTAATGCCGTGTTCAAAACAACTAGGAACTCAGACTTCTGACTTCAATGCGTTTAAGACAACTGGAAACTTTGAAAAGAACGAGATCCGACTGGGAAAAATAGTTTTGAACAGTCATCCAACTCAGACTTCCAGGTCGGAAACCTAGGTTGTATTTTTTATTATATATATTTTTTTTATTGGGGGGGGGGGGGTTTCCCAGTTGTCTTGAAAGCACCATGACAATTCCAGTAAAATAAAAAAATGTAATTATTTACAAATTATTTCAATTTATGCTCAGCTGTGCCTCAAGTTGTATCTCTGGTTGTATCTGTATCTCAGTTCACTGGTCACCATAGCAACACCCACCCGTAGCATGCGCTTCCAGCAGGTATATTTCACTGGTCATCCTCAAAGCCAACACCCCCTTTGGCCGCCTTTCCTTCCAGTTCTCTGCTGCCAATGACTGGAACGAATTGCAAAAATCACTGAAGCTGGAGACTTATATCTCCCTCACTAACTTTAAGCATCAGCAGCTTACCGATCGCTGCAGCTGTACACAGCCCATCTGTAAATAGCCCATTCAACTACCTACCTCATCATGGGGGGGCAGGGTAGCCTAGTGGTTAGAGAATTGGATTAGTAACTGGATGGTGGACTGGATGGTTGCAAGTTCATATCCCCGAGCTGACAAGGTACAATTTCTGTTGCTCTGTTCTTGAACAAGGCAGTTAACCCACTGTTGAAAATAAAAATGTTTTCTTAACTGACTTGCCTGGTAAAATAAAAAAAATCATGTTTATTGCCTTACCTCCTTACTACATTTGCACACACTGTATATAGATTTTCTATTGTGTTATTGACTGTACTTTTGTCTGTCCCATGTGTAACTCTGTGTTGTTGTTTATTGTTGGAGGCAGGGTAGCCTAGTGGTTAGAGCGGTGGACTAGAAAAAGTGGCAAGTTCAAATCCTGAGCTGACAAGGTACAAATCTGTCGTTCTGCCCCTGAACAGGCAGTTAACCCACTGTTCCCTGGTAGGCCATCATTGAAAATAAGAATTTGTTCTTAACTGACTTGCCTAGTAAAATAAATTGTTGCTTTACTTTATCTTATGTCAATGAGAACTTGTTCTGAACTGGCCTACCTGGTTAAATAAAACAATTAAAAAAAATAAAAAGTGCCACAACAACTGATCTACTTCATAATCAAAGCTTGAGTTTTGAAATATAATATGGTCTGAGAAGAACAACATTGGCAGACCAGGCATATAGCCAACATGCTGTGGTAATGTATTCGGCCTACTGCACAAACCTCATTACAGAACAGTTTTTATTAGGTTCATGTTACCGTGTAACCCTCCTGTTGTGTTAATTCATTCTGTGTTCCCGGTCCAAAATGGCCTCCCCATTATAGCTGATTATAAATCCGTGATAATACATCTCTTTTTAGCCAATATTGTGTTAGATCTTTTCTTTATCAACTTACAGTGCCTTGTGAAAGTATTCGGCCCCCTTGAACTTTGCGACCTTTTGCCACATTTCAGGCTTCAAACATAAAGATATAAAAGTGTATTTTTTTGTGAAGAATCAACTACAAGTGGGACACAATCATGAAGTGGAACGACATTTATTGGATATTTCAAACTTTTTTAACAAATCAAAAACTGAAAAATTGGGCGTGCAAAATTATTCTTCTTCACAAAAAAATACAGTTTTATATCTTTATGTTTGAAGCCTGAAATGTGGCAAAAGGTCGCAAAGTTCAAGGGGGCCTAATACTTTCGCAAGGCACTGTGTGTTCTTCTGAACATTACAAATTTTGAACTTGTATGTGCTATTTATGGCCTGTAGGCCTCATTGACCTGAGCTCATACAACTCGTTTTTGGTATAAAAAAAAGCATAATATATGAATTATTTTCACGATGACAAAAATCTCAGATAAAATATATTGTGCTATTTATCACAGACTACTTTGTGTCAAAAGTTTAACAAGGACATTTGTTTTGAAACCATTTCTAATGTTTAAATAATGTCACAAAATAGCATTTGTTGTGAATACCGGTCAAAACAGACCGGTATGATTTTATTAGTAAAGAAAGGACATGACAACTTTACCATATTGCAAAATGTCATGTCTTGAACACATGAAAGAACAACAATAACATTATTACCAACAATATCAAAGACATTAAAATGTTCACAATCTGTCAATCAACGGTGGTTCCATTTGGTGTTGTTCTCATGCACATTACAATACGTGGTGGTTGTTGCATCCAAATATAAGGCAGGAGGCAACTCAGGCTTGTTCCTTCCTTGTGGTCATTTTTTTTTTTGGGGGGGGGGGGGGGGGAGCAGCTCCTGATCAAGACCACATGAGGTGAAGAAAATGTCACCTTATGTTGTGTCCCTGGAGACCTGCAGTCATTTCCAGAACCATTCGCTTCCCCTGGTTCCTTTCGGGAACATCGTCAGCAGGTTTCCCTGGTTCCTTTCAGGAACACTGTCAGCAGGTTTCTCTGGTTCCTTTCAGGAACACTGTCAGCAGGTTTCTCTGGTTCCTTTCGGGAACACTGTCAGCAGGTTTCTCTGGTTCCTTTCGGGAACACTGTCAGCAGGTTTCCCTGGTTCCTTTCAGGAACATCGTCAGCAGGTTTCTCTGGTTCCTTTCGGGAACACTGTCAGCAGGTTTCTCTGGTTCCTTTCAGGAACACTGTCAGCAGGTTTCTCTGGTTCCTTTCAGGAACACCGTCAGCAGGTTTCCCTGGTTCCTTTCAGGAACACAGTCAGCAGGTTTCCCTGGTTCCTTTCGGGAACACTGTCAGCAGGTTTCTCTGGTTCCTTTCGGGAACATCGTCAGCAGGTTTCCCTGGTTCCTTTCAGAAACATCGTCAGCAGGTTTCCCTGGTTCCTTTCAGGAACATCGTCAGCAGGTTTCCCTGGTTCCTTTCAGGAACATCGTCAGCAGGTTTCCCTGGTTCCTTTCGGGAACATCGTCAGCAGGTTTCTCTGGTTCCTTCCGGGAACACCGTCAGCAGGTTTCCCTGGTTCCTTTCAGAAACACCGTCAGCAGGTTTCCCTGGTTCCTTTCAGAAACACTGTCAGCAGGTTTCTCTGGTTCCTTTCGGAAACACTGTCAGCAGGTTTCTCTGGTTCCTTTCGGGAACACTGTCAGCAGGTTTCTCTGGTTCCTTTCAGGAACATCGTCAGCAGGTTTCCCTGGTTCCTTTCGGGAACATCGTCAGCAGGTTTCTCTGGTTCCTTTCGGGAACATCGTCAGCAGGTTTCTCTGGTTCCTTTCAGGAACACCGTCAGCAGGTTTCTCTGGTTCCTTTCGGGAACACTGTCAGCAGGTTTCTCTGGTTCCTTTCGGGAACATCGTCAGCAGGTTTCTCAGGTTCCTTTCAGGAACATCGTCAGCAGGTTTCCCTGGTTCCTTTCGGGAACATCGTCAGCAGGTTTCTCTGGTTCCTTTCGGGAACACTGTCAGCAGGTTTCCCTGGTTCCTTTCGGGAACACTGTCAGCAGGTTTCTCTGGTTCCTTTCGGGAACATCGTCAGCAGGTTTCTCTGGTTCCTTTCAGGAACATCGTCAGCAGGTTTTCCTGGTTCCTTTCAGGAACATCGTCAGCAGGTTTCTCTGGTTCCTTTCAGGAACACCGTCAGCAGGTTTCTCTGGTTCCTTTCGGGAACATCGTCAGCAGGTTTCTCTGGTTCCTTTAAGGAACACCGTCAGCAGGTTTCCCTGGTTCCTTTCAGGAACACAGTCAGCAGGTTTCCCTGGTTCCTTTCGGGAACACTGTCAGCAGGTTTCTCTGGTTCCTTTCGGGAACATCGTCAGCAGGTTTCCCTGGTTCCTTTCAGAAACACCGTCAGCAGGTTTCCCTGGTTCCTTTCAGGAACATCGTCAGCAGGTTTCCCTGGTTCCTTTCAGGAACATCGTCAGCAGGTTTCCCTGGTTCCTTTCGGGAACATCGTCAGCAGGTTTCTCTGGTTCCTTCCGGGAACACCGTCAGCAGGTTTCCCTGGTTCCTTTCAGAAACACCGTCAGCAGGTTTCCCTGGTTCCTTTCAGAAACACCGTCAGCAGGTTTCTCTGGTTCCTTTTGGGAACACTGTCAGCAGGTTTCTCTGGTTCCTTTCAGGAACATCGTCAGCAGGTTTCCCTGGTTCCTTTCGGGAACATCGTCAGCAGGTTTCTCTGGTTCCTTTCGGGAACATCGTCAGCAGGTTTCTCTGGTTCCTTTCAGGAACACCGTCAGCAGGTTTCTCTGGTTCCTTTCGGGAACACTGTCAGCAGGTTTCTCTGGTTCCTTTCGGGAACATCGTCAGCAGGTTTCTCAGGTTCCTTTCAGGAACATCGTCAGCAGGTTTTCCTGGTTCCTTTCAGGAACATCGTCAGCAGGTTTCTCTGGTTCCTTTCAGGAACACCGTCAGCAGGTTTCTCTGGTTCCTTTCGGGAACATCGTCAGCAGGTTTCTCTGGTTCCTTTCGGGAACACTGTCAGCAGGTTTCTCTGGTTCCTTTCAGGAACACTGTCAGCAGGTTTCTCTGGTTCCTTTCAGGAACACCGTCAGCAGGTTTCCCTGGTTCCTTTCAGGAACACAGTCAGCAGGTTTCCCTGGTTCCTTTCGGGAACACTGTCAGCAGGTTTCTCTGGTTCCTTTCGGGAACATCGTCAGCAGGTTTCCCTGGTTCCTTTCAGAAACACCGTCAGCAGGTTTCCCTGGTTCCTTTCAGGAACATCGTCAGCAGGTTTCCCTGGTTCCTTTCAGGAACATCGTCAGCAGGTTTCCCTGGTTCCTTTCGGGAACATCGTCAGCAGGTTTCTCTGGTTCCTTCCGGGAACACCGTCAGCAGGTTTCCCTGGTTCCTTTCAGAAACACCGTCAGCAGGTTTCCCTGGTTCCTTTCAGAAACACCGTCAGCAGGTTTCTCTGGTTCCTTTCGGGAACACTGTCAGCAGGTTTCTCTGGTTCCTTTCAGGAACATCGTCAGCAGGTTTCCCTGGTTCCTTTCGGGAACATCGTCAGCAGGTTTCTCTGGTTCCTTTCGGGAACATCGTCAGCAGGTTTCTCTGGTTCCTTTCAGGAACACCGTCAGCAGGTTTCTCTGGTTCCTTTCGGGAACACTGTCAGCAGGTTTCTCTGGTTCCTTTCGGGAACATCGTCAGCAGGTTTCTCTGGTTCCTTTCAGGAACATCGTCAGCAGGTTTTCCTGGTTCCTTTCAGGAACATCGTCAGCAGGTTTCTCTGGTTCCTTTCAGGAACACCGTCAGCAGGTTTCTCTGGTTCCTTTCGGGAACATCGTCAGCAGGTTTCTCTGGTTCCTTTCGGGAACACTGTCAGCAGGTTTCTCTGGTTCCTTTCAGGAACACTGTCAGCAGGTTTCTCTGGTTCCTTTCGGGAACACTGTCAGCAGGTTTCTCTGGTTCCTTTCGGGAACACTGTCAGCAGGTTTCTCTGGTTCCTTTCAGGAACACTGTCAGCAGGTTTCTCTGGTTCCTTTCAGGAACACCGTCAGCAGGTTTCCCTGGTTCCTTTCAGGAACACAGTCAGCAGGTTTCCCTGGTTCCTTTCGGGAACACTGTCAGCAGGTTTCTCTGGTTCCTTTCGGGAACATCGTCAGCAGGTTTCCCTGGTTCCTTTCAGAAACACCGTCAGCAGGTTTCTCTGGTTCCTTTCAGGAACACCGTCAGCAGGTTTCTCTGGTTCCTTTCGGGAACATCGTCAGCAGGTTTCTCTGGTTCCTTTCGGGAACACTGTCAGCAGGTTTCTCTGGTTCCTTTCAGGAACACTGTCAGCAGGTTTCTCTGGTTCCTTTCGGGAACACTGTCAGCAGGTTTCTCTGGTTCCTTTCGGGAACACTGTCAGCAGGTTTCCCTGGTTCCTTTCAGGAACATCGTCAGCAGGTTTCTCTGGTTCCTTTCGGGAACACTGTCAGCAGGTTTCTCTGGTTCCTTTCAGGAACACTGTCAGCAGGTTTCTCTGGTTCCTTTCAGGAACACCGTCAGCAGGTTTCCCTGGTTCCTTTCAGGAACACAGTCAGCAGGTTTCCCTGGTTCCTTTCGGGAACACTGTCAGCAGGTTTCTCTGGTTCCTTTCGGGAACATCGTCAGCAGGTTTCCCTGGTTCCTTTCAGAAACACCGTCAGCAGGTTTCCCTGGTTCCTTTCAGGAACATCGTCAGCAGGTTTCCCTGGTTCCTTTCAGGAACATCGTCAGCAGGTTTCCCTGGTTCCTTTCGGGAACATCGTCAGCAGGTTTCTCTGGTTCCTTCCGGGAACACCGTCAGCAGGTTTCCCTGGTTCCTTTCAGAAACACCGTCAGCAGGTTTCCCTGGTTCCTTTCAGAAACACCGTCAGCAGGTTTCTCTGGTTCCTTTCGGGAACACTGTCAGCAGGTTTCTCTGGTTCCTTTCAGGAACATCGTCAGCAGGTTTCCCTGGTTCCTTTCGGGAACATCGTCAGCAGGTTTCTCTGGTTCCTTTCGGGAACATCGTCAGCAGGTTTCTCTGGTTCCTTTCAGGAACACCGTCAGCAGGTTTCTCTGGTTCCTTTCGGGAACACTGTCAGCAGGTTTCTCTGGTTCCTTTCGGGAACATCGTCAGCAGGTTTCTCAGGTTCCTTTCAGGAACATCGTCAGCAGGTTTCCCTGGTTCCTTTCGGGAACATCGTCAGCAGGTTTCTCTGGTTCCTTTCGGGAACACTGTCAGCAGGTTTCCCTGGTTCCTTTCGGGAACACTGTCAGCAGGTTTCTCTGGTTCCTTTCGGGAACATCGTCAGCAGGTTTCTCTGGTTCCTTTCAGGAACATCGTCAGCAGGTTTTCCTGGTTCCTTTCAGGAACATCGTCAGCAGGTTTCTCTGGTTCCTTTCAGGAACACCGTCAGCAGGTTTCTCTGGTTCCTTTCGGGAACATCGTCAGCAGGTTTCTCTGGTTCCTTTCAGGAACACCGTCAGCAGGTTTCCCTGGTTCCTTTCAGGAACACAGTCAGCAGGTTTCCCTGGTTCCTTTCGGGAACACTGTCAGCAGGTTTCTCTGGTTCCTTTCGGGAACATCGTCAGCAGGTTTCCCTGGTTCCTTTCAGAAACACCGTCAGCAGGTTTCCCTGGTTCCTTTCAGGAACATCGTCAGCAGGTTTCCCTGGTTCCTTTCAGGAACATCGTCAGCAGGTTTCCCTGGTTCCTTTCGGGAACATCGTCAGCAGGTTTCTCTGGTTCCTTCCGGGAACACCGTCAGCAGGTTTCCCTGGTTCCTTTCAGAAACACCGTCAGCAGGTTTCCCTGGTTCCTTTCAGAAACACCGTCAGCAGGTTTCTCTGGTTCCTTTCGGGAACACTGTCAGCAGGTTTCTCTGGTTCCTTTCAGGAACATCGTCAGCAGGTTTCCCTGGTTCCTTTCGGGAACATCGTCAGCAGGTTTCTCTGGTTCCTTTCGGGAACATCGTCAGCAGGTTTCTCTGGTTCCTTTCAGGAACACCGTCAGCAGGTTTCTCTGGTTCCTTTCGGGAACACTGTCAGCAGGTTTCTCTGGTTCCTTTCGGGAACATCGTCAGCAGGTTTCTCAGGTTCCTTTCAGGAACATCGTCAGCAGGTTTCCCTGGTTCCTTTCGGGAACATCGTCAGCAGGTTTCTCTGGTTCCTTTCGGGAACACTGTCAGCAGGTTTCCCTGGTTCCTTTCGGGAACATCGTCAGCAGGTTTCTCTGGTTCCTTTCGGGAACATCGTCAGCAGGTTTCTCTGGTTCCTTTCAGGAACATCGTCAGCAGGTTTTCCTGGTTCCTTTCAGGAACATCGTCAGCAGGTTTCTCTGGTTCCTTTCAGGAACACCGTCAGCAGGTTTCTCTGGTTCCTTTCAGGAACATCGTCAGCAGGTTTCTCTGGTTCCTTTCAGGAACACCGTCAGCAGGTTTCTCTGGTTCCTTTCGGGAACATCGTCAGCAGGTTTCTCTGGTTCCTTTCGGGAACACTGTCAGCAGGTTTCTCTGGTTCCTTTCAGAAACACCGTCAGCAGGTTTCCCTGGTTCCTTTCAGAAACACCGTCAGCAGGTTTCTCTGGTTCCTTTCAGAAACACCGTCAGCAGGTTTCTCTGGTTCCTTCAGAAACACCGTCAGCAGGTTTCTCTGGTTCCTTTCAGAAACACCGTCAGCAGGTTTCCCTGGTTCCTTTCAGAAACATCGTCAGCAGGTTTCTATGGTTCCTTTCAGAAACACCGTCAGCAGGTTTCCCTGGTTCCTTTCGGGAACACCGTCAGCAGGTTTCCCTGGTTCCTTTCGGGAACACTGTCAGCAGGTTTCTCTGGTTCCTTTCAGGAACATCGTCAGCAGGTTTCTCTGGTTCCTTTCGGGAACATCGTCAGCAGGTTTCCCTGGTTCCTTTCGGGAACACTGTCAGCAGGTTTCTCTGGTTCCTTTCGGGAACATCGTCAGCAGGTTTCTCAGGTTCCTTTCAGGAACATCGTCAGCAGGTTTCCCTGGTTCCTTTCGGGAACATCGTCAGCAGGTTTCTCTGGTTCCTTTCGGGAACACTGTCAGCAGGTTTCCCTGGTTCCTTTCGGGAACACTGTCAGCAGGTTTCTCTGGTTCCTTTCGGGAACATCGTCAGCAGGTTTCTCTGGTTCCTTTCAGGAACATCGTCAGCAGGTTTTCCTGGTTCCTTTCAGGAACATCGTCAGCAGGTTTCTCTGGTTCCTTTCAGGAACACCGTCAGCAGGTTTCTCTGGTTCCTTTCAGGAACATCGTCAGCAGGTTTCTCTGGTTCCTTTCAGGAACACCGTCAGCAGGTTTCTCTGGTTCCTTTCGGGAACATCGTCAGCAGGTTTCTCTGGTTCCTTTCGGGAACACTGTCAGCAGGTTTCTCTGGTTCCTTTCAGAAACACCGTCAGCAGGTTTCCCTGGTTCCTTTCAGAAACACCGTCAGCAGGTTTCTCTGGTTCCTTTCAGAAACACCGTCAGCAGGTTTCTCTGGTTCCTTTCAGAAACACCGTCAGCAGGTTTCTCTGGTTCCTTTCAGAAACACCGTCAGCAGGTTTCCCTGGTTCCTTTCAGAAACATCGTCAGCAGGTTTCTCTGGTTCCTTTCAGAAACACCGTCAGCAGGTTTCCCTGGTTCCTTTCGGGAACACCGTCAGCAGGTTTCCCTGGTTCCTTTCGGGAACACTGTCAGCAGGTTTCTCTGGTTCCTTTCAGGAACATCGTCAGCAGGTTTCTCTGGTTCCTTTCGGGAACATCGTCAGCAGGTTTCCCTGGTTCCTTTCGGGAACACTGTCAGCAGGTTTCTCTGGTTCCTTTCAGGAACATCGTCAGCAGGTTTCTCTGGTTCCTTTCGGGAACACTGTCAGCAGGTTTCTCTGGTTCCTTTCAGGAACACTGTCAGCAGGTTTCTCTGGTTCCTTTCAGGAACACTGTCAGCAGGTTTCCCTGGATCCTTTCGGGAACATCGTCAGCAGGTTTCCCTGGTTCCTTTCAGGAACATCGTCAGCAGGTTTCTCTGGTTCCTTTCGGGAACACTGTCAGCAGGTTTCTCTGGTTCCTTTCGGGAACATCGTCAGCAGGTTTCTCTGGTTCCTTTCGGGAACATCGTCAGCAGGTTTCTCTGGTTCCTTTCAGGAACACCGTCAGCAGGTTTCTCTGGTTCCTTTCGGGAACACTTTCAGCAGGTTTCTCTGGTTCCTTTCGGGAACACTGTCAGCAGGTTTCCCTGGTTCCTTTCGGGAACATCGTCAGCAGGTTTCTCTGGTTCCTTTCGGGAACACTGTCAGCAGGTTTCCCTGGTTCCTTTCGGGAACATCGTCAGCAGGTTTCTCTGGTTCCTTTCAGGAACACCGTCAGCAGGTTTCTCTGGTTCCTTTCAGGAACACTGTCAGCAGGTTTCTCTGGTTCCTTTCAGGAACATCGTCAGCAGATTTCCCTGGTTCCTTTCGGGAACACTGTCAGCAGGTTTCTCTGGTTCCTTTCAGGAACATCATCAGCAGGTTTCTCTGGTTCCTTTCGGGAACATCGTCAGCAGGTTTCTCTGGTTCCTTTCGGGAACATCGTCAGAAGGTTCCCCTGGTTTCTTTCGGGAACACTGTCAGCAGGTTTCCCTGGTTCCTTTCGGGAACGTCGTTAGCAGGTTTCCCTGGTTCCTTTCGGGAACACTGTCAGCAGGTTTCCCTGGTTCCTTTCGGGAACATCATCAGAAGGTTCCCCTGGTTCCTTTCGGGAACATCGTCAGCAGGTTTCCCTGGGTCCTTTCGGGAACACTGTCAGCAGGTTTCTCTGGTTCCTTTCGGGAACATCGTCAGAAGGTTCCCTTGGTTCCTTTCGGGAACACTGTCAGCAGGTTTCCCTGGTTCCTTTCGGGAACATCGTCAGAAGGTTCCCCTGGTTCCTTTCGGGAACATCGTCAGCAGGTTTCCCTGGTTCCTTTCAGGAACATCGTCAGCAGGTTTCCCTGGTTCCTTTCAGGAACATCGTCAGCAGGTTTCCCTGGTTCCTTTCAGGAACATCGTCAGCAGGTTTCCCTGGTTCCTTTCAGGAACATCGTCAGCAGGTTTCCCTGGTTCCTTTCAGGAACATCGTCAGCAGGTTTCCCTGGTTCCTTTCAGGAACATCGTCAGCAGGTTTCCCTGGTTCCTTTCAGGAACATCGTCAGCAGGTTTCCCTGGTTCCTTTCGGGAACATCGTCAGCAGGTTTCTCTGGTTCCTTTCGGGAACACTGTCAGCAGGTTTCCCTGGTTCCTTTCGGGAACATCGTCAGCAGGTTTCTCTGGTTCCTTTCAGGAACACCGTCAGCAGGTTTCTCTGGTTCCTTTCAGGAACACTGTCAGCAGGTTTCTCTGGTTCCTTTCAGGAACATCGTCAGCAGGTTTCCCTGGTTCCTTTCGGGAACACTGTCAGCAGGTTTCTCTGGTTCCTTTCAGGAACATCGTCAGCAGGTTTCTCTGGTTCCTTTCGGGAACATCGTCAGCAGGTTTCTCTGGTTCCTTTCGGGAACATCGTCAGAAGGTTCCCCTGGTTCCTTTCGGGAACACTGTCAGCAGGTTTCCCTGGTTCCTTTCGGGAACGTCGTTAGCAGGTTTCCCTGGTTCCTTTCGGGAACACTGTCAGCAGGTTTCCCTGGTTCCTTTCGGGAACATCATCAGAAGGTTCCCCTGGTTCCTTTCGGGAACATCGTCAGCAGGTTTCCCTGGGTCCTTTCGGGAACACTGTCAGCAGGTTTCTCTGGTTCCTTTCGGGAACATCGTCAGAAGGTTCCCTTGGTTCCGTTCGGGAACACTGTCAGCAGGTTTCCCTGGTTCCTTTCGGGAACATCGTCAGAAGGTTCCCCTGGTTCCTTTCGGGAAAACTGTCAGCAGGTTTCTCTGGTTCCTTTCGGGAACATCGTCAGCAGGTTTCCCTGGTTCCTTTCGGGAACATCGTCAGCAGGTTTCTCTGGTTCCTTTCAGGAACACCGTCAGCAGGTTTCTCTGGTTCCTTTCAGGAACACTGTCAGCAGGTTTCTCTGGTTCCTTTCAGGAACATCGTCAGCAGATTTCCCTGGTTCCTTTCGGGAACACTGTCAGCAGGTTTCTCTGGTTCCTTTCAGGAACATCGTCAGCAGGTTTCTCTGGTTCCTTTCGGGAACATCGTCAGCAGGTTTCTCTGGTTCCTTTCGGGAACATCGTCAGAAGGTTCCCCTGGTTTCTTTCGGGAACACTGTCAGCAGGTTTCCCTGGTTCCTTTCGGGAACGTCGTTAGCAGGTTTCCCTGGTTCCTTTCGGGAACACTGTCAGCAGGTTTCCCTGGTTCCTTTCGGGAACATCATCAGAAGGTTCCCCTGGTTCCTTTCGGGAACATCGTCAGCAGGTTTCCCTGGGTCCTTTCGGGAACACTGTCAGCAGGTTTCTCTGGTTCCTTTCGGGAACATCGTCAGAAGGTTCCCTTGGTTCCTTTCGGGAACACTGTCAGCAGGTTTCCCTGGTTCCTTTCGGGAACATCGTCAGAAGGTTCCCCTGGTTCCTTTCGGGAACATCGTCAGCAGGTTTCCCTGGTTCCTTTCAGGAACATCGTCAGCAGGTTTCCCTGGTTCCTTTCAGGAACATCGTCAGCAGGTTTCCCTGGTTCCTTTCAGGAACATCGTCAGCAGGTTTCCCTGGTTCCTTTCAGGAACATCGTCAGCAGGTTTCCCTGGTTCCTTTCAGGAACATCGTCAGCAGGTTTCCCTGGTTCCTTTCAGGAACATCGTCAGCAGGTTTCCCTGGTTCCTTTCAGGAACATCGTCAGCAGGTTTCCCTGGTTCCTTTCGGGAACATCGTCAGCAGGTTTCTCTGGTTCCTTTCGGGAACACTGTCAGCAGGTTTCCCTGGTTCCTTTCGGGAACATCGTCAGCAGGTTTCTCTGGTTCCTTTCAGGAACACCGTCAGCAGGTTTCTCTGGTTCCTTTCAGGAACACTGTCAGCAGGTTTCTCTGGTTCCTTTCAGGAACATCGTCAGCAGGTTTCCCTGGTTCCTTTCGGGAACACTGTCAGCAGGTTTCTCTGGTTCCTTTCAGGAACATCGTCAGCAGGTTTCTCTGGTTCCTTTCGGGAACATCGTCAGCAGGTTTCTCTGGTTCCTTTCGGGAACATCGTCAGAAGGTTCCCCTGGTTCCTTTCGGGAACACTGTCAGCAGGTTTCCCTGGTTCCTTTCGGGAACGTCGTTAGCAGGTTTCCCTGGTTCCTTTCGGGAACACTGTCAGCAGGTTTCCCTGGTTCCTTTCGGGAACATCATCAGAAGGTTCCCCTGGTTCCTTTCGGGAACATCGTCAGCAGGTTTCCCTGGGTCCTTTCGGGAACACTGTCAGCAGGTTTCTCTGGTTCCTTTCGGGAACATCGTCAGAAGGTTCCCTTGGTTCCGTTCGGGAACACTGTCAGCAGGTTTCCCTGGTTCCTTTCGGGAACATCGTCAGAAGGTTCCCCTGGTTCCTTTCGGGAAAACTGTCAGCAGGTTTCTCTGGTTCCTTTCGGGAACATCGTCAGCAGGTTTCCCTGGTTCCTTTCAGGAACATCGTCAGCAGGTTTCCCTGGTTCCTTTCAGGAACATCGTCAGCAGGTTTCCCTGGTTCTTTTCAGGAACATCGTCAGCAGGTTTCCCTGGTTCCTTTCGGGAACATCGTCAGCAGGTTTCTCTGGTTCCTTTCGGGAACACTGTCAGCAGGTTTCCCTGGTTCCTTTCGGGAACATCGTCAGCAGGTTTCTCTGGTTCCTTTCAGGAACACCGTCAGCAGGTTTCTCTGGTTCCTTTCAGGAACACTGTCAGCAGGTTTCTCTGGTTCCTTTCAGGAACATCGTCAGCAGGTTTCCCTGGTTCCTTTCGGGAACACTGTCAGCAGGTTTCTCTGGTTCCTTTCAGGAACATCGTCAGCAGGTTTCTCTGGTTCCTTTCGGGAACATCGTCAGCAGGTTTCTCTGGTTCCTTTTGGGAACATCGTCAGAAGGTTCCCCTGGTTCCTTTCGGGAACACTGTCAGCAGGTTTCCCTGGTTCCTTTCGGGAACGTCGTTAGCAGGTTTCCCTGGTTCCTTTCGGGAACACTGTCAGCAGGTTTCCCTGGTTCCTTTCGGGAACATCATCAGAAGGTTCCCCTGGTTCCTTTCGGGAACATCGTCAGCAGGTTTCCCTGGGTCCTTTCGGGAACACTGTCAGCAGGTTTCTCTGGTTCCTTTCGGGAACATCGTCAGAAGGTTCCCTTGGTTCCTTTCGGGAACACTGTAAGCAGGTTACCCTGGTTCCTTTCGGGAACATCGTCAGAAGGTTCCCCTGGTTCCTTTCGGGAAAACTGTCAGCAGGTTTCTCTGGTTCCTTTCGGGAACATCGTCAGCAGGTTTCCCTGGTTCCTTTCAGGAACATCGTCAGCAGGTTTCCCTGGTTCCTTTCAGGAACATCGTCAGCAGGTTTCCCTGGTTCCTTTCAGGAACACCGTCAGCAGGTTTCCCTGGTTCCTTTCGGGAACATCGTCAGCAGGTTTCCCTGGTTCCTTTCGGGAACATCGTCTGCAGGTTTCCCTGGTTCCTTTCGGGAACATCGTCAGCAGGTTTCCCTGGTTCCTTTCGGGAACATCGTCAGCAGGTTTCTCTGGTTCCTTTCGGGAACACTGTCAGCAGGTTTCTCTGGTTCCTTTCGGGAACACTGTCAGCAGGTTTCTCTGGTTCCTTTCGGGAACACTGTCAGCAGGTTTCTCTGGTTCCTTTCGGGAACATCGTCAGCAGGTTTCTCTGGTTCCTTTCGGGAACACTGTCAGCAGGTTTCTCTGGTTCCTTTCGGGAACATCGTCAGCAGGTTTCTCTGGTTCCTTTCGGGAACATCGTCAGCAGGTTTCTCTGGTTCCTTTCGGGAACACCGTCAGCAGGTTTCCCTGGTTCCTTTCGGGAACATCGTCAGCAGGTTTCTCTGGTTCCTTTCGGGAACACTGTCAGCAGGTTTCTCTGGTTCCTTTCGGGAACATCGTCAGCAGGTTTCTCTGGTTCCTTTCAGGAACATCGTCAGCAGGTTTCTCTGGTTCCTTTCGGGAACACTGTCAGCAGGTTTCTCTGGTTCCTTTCAGGAACAATGTCAGCAGGTTTCTCTGGTTCCTTTCGGGAACATCGTCAGCAGGTTTCTCTGGTTCCTTTCGGGAACATCGTCAGCAGGTTTCCCTGGTTCCTTTCAGAAACACCATCAGCAGGTTTCTCTGGTTCCTTTCGGGAACACTGTCAGCAGGTTTCTCTGGTTCCTGTCGGGAACATCGTCAGCAGGTTTCTCTGGTTCCTTTCAGAAACACCCTCAGCAGGTTTCCCTGGTTCCTTTCGGGAACACTGTCAGCAGGTTTCTCTGGTTCCTTTCGGGAACATCGTCAGCAGGTTTCTCTGGTTCCTTTCGGGAACACTGTCAGCAGGTTTCTCTGGTTCCTTTCGGGAACATCGTCAGCAGGTTTCTCTGGTTCCTTTCGGGAACACTGTCAGCAGGTTTCTCTGGTTCCTTTCAGAAACACCGTCAGCAGGTTTCTCTGGTTCCTTTCGGGAACACTGTCAGCAGGTTTCTCTGGTTCCTTTCGGGAACATCGTCAGCAGGTTTCTCTGGTTCCTTTCAGAAACCCCGTCAGCAGGTTTCCCTGGTTCCTTTCGGGAACACTGTCAGCAGGTTTCTCTGGTTCCTTTCGGGGACATCGTCAGCAGGTTTCTCTGGTTCCTTTCAGGAACACCGTCAGCAGGTTTCTCTGGTTCCTTTCGGGAACATCGTCAGCAGGTTTCTCTGGTTCCTTTCAGGAACATCGTCAGTAGGTTTTCCTGGTTCCTTTCGGGAACATCGTCAGCAGGTTTTCCTGGTTCCTTTCGGGAACATCGTCAGCAGGTTTCTCTGGTTCCTTTCGGGAACATCGTCAGCAGGTTTCTCTGGTTCCTTTCGGGAACATCGTCAGCAGGTTTTCCTGGTTCCTTTCTGGAACATCGTCAGCAGGTTTCTCTGGTTCCTTTCGGGAACATCGTCAGCAGGTTTCTCTGGTTCCTTTCGGGAACACTGTCAGCAGGTTTCTCTGGTTCCTTTCGGGGACATCGTCAGCAGGTTTCTCTGGTTCCTTTCAGGAACACCGTCAGCAGGTTTCTCTGGTTCCTTTCGGGAACATCGTCAGCAGGTTTCTCTGGTTCCTTTCAGGAACATCGTCAGCAGGTTTTCCTGGTTCCTTTCGGGAACATCGTCAGCAGGTTTTCCTGGTTCCTTTCGGGAACATCGTCAGCAGGTTTCTCTGGTTCCTTTCGGGAACATCGTCAGCAGGTTTCTCTGGTTCCTTTCGGGAACATCGTCAGCAGGTTTTCCTGGTTCCTTTCGGGAACATCGTCAGCAGGTTTCTCTGGTTCCTTTCGGGAACATCGTCAGCAGGTTTCTCTGGTTCCTTTCGGGAACATCGTCAGCAGGTTTCCCTGGTTCCTTTCGGGAACATCGTCAGCAGGTTTTCCTGGTTCCTTTCGGGAACATCGTCAGCAGGTTTCTCTGGTTCCTTTCGGGAACATCGTCAGCAGGTTTCTCTGGTTCCTTTCGGGAAAACTGTCAGCAGGTTTCCCTGGTTCCTTTCGGGAACACTGTCAGCAGGTTTCTCTGGTTCCTTTCGGGAACACTGTCAGCAGGTTTCTCTGGTTCCTTTTGGGAACATCGTCAGCAGGTTTCTCTGGTTCCTTTCAGGAACATCGTCAGCAGGTTTCCCTAGTTCCTTTCGGGAACATCGTCAGCAGGTTTCTCTGGTTCCTTTCGGGAACACTGTCAGCAGGTTTCCCTGGTTCCTTTCGGGAACACTGTCAGCAGGTTTCTCTGGTTCCTTTCGGGAACATCGTCAGCAGGTTTCTCTGGTTCCTTTCAGGAACATCGTCAGCAGGTTTTCCTGGTTCCTTTCAGGAACATCGTCAGCAGGTTTCTCTGGTTCCTTTCAGGAACACCGTCAGCAGGTTTCTCTGGTTCCTTTCGGGAACATCGTCAGCAGGTTTCTCTGGTTCCTTTCGGGAACACTGTCAGCAGGTTTCTCTGGTTCCTTTCAGAAACACCGTCAGCAGGTTTCCCTGGTTCCTTTCAGAAACACCGTCAGCAGGTTTCTCTGGTTCCTTTCAGAAACACCGTCAGCAGGTTTCTCTGGTTCCTTTCAGAAACACCGTCAGCAGGTTTCTCTGGTTCCTTTCAGAAACACCGTCAGCAGGTTTCCCTGGTTCCTTTCAGAAACACCGTCAGCAGGTTTCCCTGGTTCCTTTCAGAAACATCGTCAGCAGGTTTCTCTGGTTCCTTTCAGAAACACCGTCAGCAGGTTTCCCTGGTTCCTTTCGGGAACACCGTCAGCAGGTTTCCCTGGTTCCTTTCGGGAACACTGTCAGCAGGTTTCTCTGGTTCCTTTCAGGAACATCGTCAGCAGGTTTCTCTGGTTCCTTTCGGGAACATCGTCAGCAGGTTTCCCTGGTTCCTTTCGGGAACACTGTCAGCAGGTTTCTCTGGTTCCTTTCAGGAACATCGTCAGCAGGTTTCTCTGGTTCCTGTCGGGAACATCGTCAGCAGGTTTCTCTGGTTCCTTTCAGAAACACCCTCAGCAGGTTTCCCTGGTTCCTTTCGGGAACACTGTCAGCAGGTTTCTCTGGTTCCTTTCAGAAACACCCTCAGCAGGTTTCCCTGGTTCCTTTCGGGAACACTGTCAGCAGGTTTCTCTGGTTCCTTTCGGGAACATCGTCAGCAGGTTTCTCTGGTTCCTTTCGGGAACACTGTCAGCAGGTTTCTCTGGTTCCTTTCGGGAACATCGTCAGCAGGTTTCTCTGGTTCCTTTCGGGAACACTGTCAGCAGGTTTCTCTGGTTCCTTTCAGAAACACCGTCAGCAGGTTTCTCTGGTTCCTTTCGGGAACACTGTCAGCAGGTTTCTCTGGTTCCTTTCGGGAACATCGTCAGCAGGTTTCTCTGGTTCCTTTCAGAAACCCCGTCAGCAGGTTTCCCTGGTTCCTTTCGGGAACACTGTCAGCAGGTTTCTCTGGTTCCTTTCGGGGACATCGTCAGCAGGTTTCTCTGGTTCCTTTCAGGAACACCGTCAGCAGGTTTCTCTGGTTCCTTTCGGGAACATCGTCAGCAGGTTTCTCTGGTTCCTTTCAGGAACATCGTCAGCAGGTTTTCCTGGTTCCTTTCGGGAACATCGTCAGCAGGTTTTCCTGGTTCCTTTCGGGAACATCGTCAGCAGGTTTCTCTGGTTCCTTTCGGGAACATCGTCAGCAGGTTTCTCTGGTTCCTTTCGGGAACATCGTCAGCAGGTTTTCCTGGTTCCTTTCGGGAACATCGTCAGCAGGTTTCTCTGGTTCCTTTCGGGAACATCGTCAGCAGGTTTCTCTGGTTCCTTTCGGGAACACTGTCAGCAGGTTTCTCTGGTTCCTTTCGGGGACATCGTCAGCAGGTTTCTCTGGTTCCTTTCAGGAACACCGTCAGCAGGTTTCTCTGGTTCCTTTCGGGAACATCGTCAGCAGGTTTCTCTGGTTCCTTTCAGGAACATCGTCAGCAGGTTTTCCTGGTTCCTTTCGGGAACATCGTCAGCAGGTTTTCCTGGTTCCTTTCGGGAACATCGTCAGCAGGTTTTTCTGGTTCCTTTCGGGAACATCGTCAGCAGGTTTCTCTGGTTCCTTTCGGGAACATCGTCAGCAGGTTTTCCTGGTTCCTTTCGGGAACATCGTCAGCAGGTTTCTCTGGTTCCTTTCGGGAACATCGTCAGCAGGTTTCTCTGGTTCCTTTCGGGAACATCGTCAGCAGGTTTCCCTGGTTCCTTTCGGGAACATCGTCAGCAGGTTTTCCTGGTTCCTTTCGGGAACATCGTCAGCAGGTTTCTCTGGTTCCTTTCGGGAACATCGTCAGCAGGTTTCTCTGGTTCCTTTCGGGAAAACTGTCAGCAGGTTTCCCTGGTTCCTTTCGGGAACACTGTCAGCAGGTTTCTCTGGTTCCTTTCGGGAACACTGTCAGCAGGTTTCTCTGGTTCCTTTTGGGAACATCGTCAGCAGGTTTCTCTGGTTCCTTTCAGGAACATCGTCAGCAGGTTTCCCTAGTTCCTTTCGGGAACATCGTCAGCAGGTTTCTCTGGTTCCTTTCGGGAACACTGTCAGCAGGTTTCCCTGGTTCCTTTCGGGAACACTGTCAGCAGGTTTCTCTGGTTCCTTTCGGGAACATCGTCAGCAGGTTTCTCTGGTTCCTTTCAGGAACATCGTCAGCAGGTTTTCCTGGTTCCTTTCAGGAACATCGTCAGCAGGTTTCTCTGGTTCCTTTCAGGAACACCGTCAGCAGGTTTCTCTGGTTCCTTTCGGGAACATCGTCAGCAGGTTTCTCTGGTTCCTTTCGGGAACACTGTCAGCAGGTTTCTCTGGTTCCTTTCAGAAACACCGTCAGCAGGTTTCCCTGGTTCCTTTCAGAAACACCGTCAGCAGGTTTCTCTGGTTCCTTTCAGAAACACCGTCAGCAGGTTTCTCTGGTTCCTTTCAGAAACACCGTCAGCAGGTTTCTCTGGTTCCTTTCAGAAACACCGTCAGCAGGTTTCCCTGGTTCCTTTCAGAAACACCGTCAGCAGGTTTCCCTGGTTCCTTTCAGAAACATCGTCAGCAGGTTTCTCTGGTTCCTTTCAGAAACACCGTCAGCAGGTTTCCCTGGTTCCTTTCGGGAACACCGTCAGCAGGTTTCCCTGGTTCCTTTCGGGAACACTGTCAGCAGGTTTCTCTGGTTCCTTTCAGGAACATCGTCAGCAGGTTTCTCTGGTTCCTTTCGGGAACATCGTCAGCAGGTTTCCCTGGTTCCTTTCGGGAACACTGTCAGCAGGTTTCTCTGGTTCCTTTCAGGAACATCGTCAGCAGGTTTCTCTGGTACCTTTCGGGAACACTGTCAGCAGGTTTCCCTGGTTCCTTTCGGGAACATCGTCAGCAGGTTTCTCTGGTTCCTTTCAGGAACACCGTCAGCAGGTTTCTCTGGTTCCTTTCAGGAACACTGTCAGCAGGTTTCTGTGGTTCCTTTCAGGAACATCGTCAGCAGGTTTCCCTGGTTCCTTTCGGGAACACTGTCAGCAGGTTTCTCTGGTTCCTTTCGGGAACATCGTCAGCAGGTTTCTCTGGTTCCTTTCGGGAACATCGTCAGCAGGTTTCTCTGGTTCCTTTCGGGAACATCGTCAGCAGATTTTCCTGGTTCCTTTCGGGAACATCGTGAGCAGGTTTCTCTGGTTCCTTTCGGGAACATCGTCAGCAGGTTTCTCTGGTTCCTTTCGGGAACATCGTCAGCAGGTTTCCCTGGTTCCTTTCGGGAACATCGTCAGCAGGTTTTCCTGGTTCCTTTCGGGAACATCGTCAGCAGGTTTCTCTGGTTCCTTTCGGGAACATCGTCAGCAGGTTTCTCTGGTTCCTTTCGGGAAAACTGTCAGCAGGTTTCCCTGGTTCCTTTCGGGAACACTGTCAGCAGGTTTCTCTGGTTCCTTTCGGGAACACTGTCAGCAGGTTTCTCTGGTTCCTTTCAGGAACACCGTCAGCAGGTTTCTCTGGTTCCTTTCAGGAACATCGTCAGCAGGTTTCCCTAGTTCCTTTCGGGAACATCGTCAGCAGGTTTCTCTGGTTCCTTTCGGGAACACTGTCAGCAGGTTTCCCTGGTTCCTTTCGGGAACACTGTCAGCAGGTTTCTCTGGTTCCTTTCGGGAACATCGTCAGCAGGTTTCTCTGGTTCCTTTCAGGAACATCGTCAGCAGGTTTTCCTGGTTCCTTTCAGGAACATCGTCAGCAGGTTTCTCTGGTTCCTTTCAGGAACACCGTCAGCAGGTTTCTCTGGTTCCTTTCGGGAACATCGTCAGCAGGTTTCTCTGGTTCCTTTCGGGAACACTGTCAGCAGGTTTCTCTGGTTCCTTTCAGAAACACCGTCAGCAGGTTTCCCTGGTTCCTTTCAGAAACACCGTCAGCAGGTTTCTCTGGTTCCTTTCAGAAACACCGTCAGCAGGTTTCTCTGGTTCCTTTCAGGAACACCGTCAGCAGGTTTCTCTGGTTCCTTTCAGAAACACCGTCAGCAGGTTTCCCTGGTTCCTTTCAGAAACACCGTCAGCAGGTTTCCCTGGTTCCTTTCAGAAACATCGTCAGCAGGTTTCTCTGGTTCCTTTCAGAAACACCGTCAGCAGGTTTCCCTGGTTCCTTTCGGGAACACCGTCAGCAGGTTTCCCTGGTTCCTTTCGGGAACACTGTCAGCAGGTTTCTCTGGTTCCTTTCAGGAACATCGTCAGCAGGTTTCTCTGGTTCCTTTCGGGAACATCGTCAGCAGGTTTCCCTGGTTCCTTTCGGGAACACTGTCAGCAGGTTTCTCTGGTTCCTTTCAGGAACATCGTCAGCAGGTTTCTCTGGTTCCTTTCGGGAACACTGTCAGCAGGTTTCCCTGGTTCCTTTCGGGAACATCGTCAGCAGGTTTCTGTGGTTCCTTTCAGGAACATCGTCAGCAGGTTTCCCTGGTTCCTTTCGGGAACACTGTCAGCAGGTTTCTCTGGTTCTTTTCAGGAACATCGTCAGCAGGTTTCTCTGGTTCCTTTCGGGAACATCGTCAGCAAGTTTCTCTGGTTCCTTTCGGGAACATCGTCAGAAGGTTCCCCTGGTTCCTTTCGGGAACACTGTCAGCAGGTTTCCCTGGTTCCTTTCGGGAACGTCGTTATCAGGTTTCCCTGGTTCCTTTCGGGAACACTGTCAGCAGGTTTCTCTGGTTCCTTTCGGGAACATCATCAGAAGGTTCCCCTGGTTCCTTTCGGGAACATCGTCAGCAGGTTTCCCTGGGTCCTTTCGGGAACACTGTCAGCAGCTTTCTCTGGTTCCTTTCGGGAACATCGTCAGAAGGTTCCCTTGGTTCCTTTCGGGAACACCGTCAGCAGGTTTCCCTGGTTCCTTTCGGGAACATCGTCAGAAGGTTCCCCTGGTTCCTTTCGGGAACACCGTCAGCAGGTTTCTCTGGTTCCTTTCGGGAACATCGTCAGCAGGTTTCCCTGGTTCCTTTCAGGAACATCGTCAGCAGGTTTCCCTGGTTCCTTTCAGGAACATCGTCAGCAGGTTTCCCTGGTTCCTTTCAGGAACACCGTCAGCAGGTTTCCCTGGTTCCTTTCGGGAACACTGTCAGCAGGTTCCCTTGGTTCCTTTCGGGAACATCGTCAGCAGGTTTCCCTGGTTCCTTTCGGGAACATCGTCAGCAGGTTTCCCTGGTTCCTTTCGGGAACATCGTCAGCAGGTTTCTCTGGTTCCTTTCGGGAACATCGTCAGCAAGTTTCTCTGGTTCCTTTCGGGAACATCGTCAGAAGGTTCCCCTGGTTCCTTTCGGGAACACTGTCAGCAGGTTTCCCTGGTTCCTTTCGGGAATGTCGTTAGCAGGTTTCCCTGGTTCCTTTCGGGAACACTGTCAGCAGGTTTCTCTGGTTCCTTTCGGGAACATCATCAGAAGGTTCCTCTTGTTCCTTTCGGGAACATCGTCAGCAGGTTTCCCTGGGTCCTTTCGGGAACACTGTCAGCAGGTTTCTCTGGTTCCTTTCGGGAACATCGTCAGAAGGTTCCCTTGGTTCCTTTCGGGAACACTGTCAGCAGGTTTCCCTGGTTCCTTTCGGGAACATCGTCAGAAGGTTCCCCTGGTTCCTTTCGGGAACACTGTCAGCAGGTTTCTCTGGTTCCTTTCGGGAACATCGTCAGCAGGTTTCCCTGGTTCCTTTCAGGAACATCGTCAGCAGGTTTCCCTGGTTCCTTTCAGGAACATCATCAGCAGGTTTCCCTGGTTCCTTTCAGGAACACCGTCAGCAGGTTTCCCTGGTTCCTTTCGGGAACACTGTCAGCAGGTTCCCCTGGTTCCTTTCGGGAACATCGTCAGCAGGTTTCTCTGGTTCCTTTCGGGAACACTGTCAGCAGGTTTCTCTGGTTCCTTTCGGGAACACTGTCAGCAGGTTTCTCTGGTTCCTTTCAGGAACACTGTCAGCAGGTTTCTCTGGTTCCTTTCGGGAACATCGTCAGCAGGTTTCTCTGGTTCCTTTCGGGAACATCGTCAGCAGGTTTCCCTGGTTCCTTTCGGGAACATCGTCAGCAGGTTTCTCTGGTTCCTTTCGGGAACACCGTCAGCAGGTTTCCCTGGTTCCTTTCGGGAACACTGTCAACAGGTTTCTCTGGTTCCTTTCGGGAACATCGTCAGCAGGTTTCTCTGGTTCCTTTCGGGAACACTGTCAGCAGGTTTCTCTGGTTCCTTTCGGGAACATCGTCAGCAGGTTTCTCTGGTTCCTTTCGGGAACACTGTCAGCAGGTTTCTCTGGTTCCTTTCAGAAACACCGTCAGCAGGTTTCTCTGGTTCCTTTCGGGAACACTGTCAGCAGGTTTCTCTGGTTCCTTTCGGGATCATCGTCAGCAGGTTTCTCTGGTTCCTTTCAGAAACACCGTCAGCAGGTTTCCCTGGTTCCTTTCGGGAACACTGTCAGCAGGTTTCTCTGGTTCCTTTCGGGGACATCGTCAGCAGGTTTCCCTGGTTCCTTTCAGGAACATCGTCAGCAGGTTTCTCTGGTTCCTTTCGGGAACACTGTCAGCAGGTTTCTCTGGTTCCTTTCGGGAACATCGTCAGCAGGTTTCTCTGGTTCCTTTCGGGAACACTGTCAGCAGGTTTCTCTGGTTCCTTTCGGGAACATCGTCAGCAGGTTTCTCTGGTTCCTTTCGGGAACATCGTCAGAAGGTTCCCCTGGTTCCTTTCGGGAACACTGTCAGCAGGTTTCTCTGGTTCCTTTCGGGAACATCGTCAGCAGGTTTCTCTGGTTCCTTTCGGGAACATCGTAAGAAGGTTCCCCTGGTTCCTTTCGGGAACACTGTCAGCAGGTTTCCCTGGTTCCTTTCGGGAACACTGTCAGCAGGTTCCCCTGGTTCCTTTCGGGAACATCGTCAGCAGGTTCCCCTGGTTCCTTTCAGGAACATCGTCAGCAGGTTTCCCTGGTTCCTTTCGGGAACATCGTCAGCAGGTTTCTCTGGTTCCTTTCGGGAACATCGTCAGCAAGTTTCTCTGGTTCCTTTCGGGAACATCGTCAGAAGGTTCCCCTGGTTCCTTTCGGGAACACTGTCAGCAGGTTTCCCTGGTTCCTTTCGGGAACGTCGTTAGCAGGTTTCCCTGGTTCCTTTCGGGAACACTGTCAGCAGGTTTCTCTGGTTCCTTTCGGGAACATCATCAGAAGGTTCCCCTGGTTCCTTTCGGGAACATCGTCAGCAGGTTTCCCTGGGTCCTTTCGGGAACACGGTCAGCAGGTTTCTCTGGTTCCTTTCGGGAACATCGTCAGAAGGTTCCCTTGGTTCCTTTCGGGAACACTGTCAGCAGGTTTCCCTGGTTCCTTTCGGGAACATCGTCAGAAGGTTCCCCTGGTTCCTTTCGGGAACACTGTCAGCAGGTTTCTCTGGTTCCTTTCGGGAACATCGTCAGCAGGTTTCCCTGGTTCCTTTCAGGAACATCGTCATCAGGTTTCCCTGGTTCCTTTCAGGAACATTGTCAGCAGGTTTCCCTGGTTCCTTTCAGGAACACCGTCAGCAGGTTTCCCTGGTTCCTTTCGGGAACACTGTCAGCAGGTTCCCCTGGTTCCTTTCGGGAACATCGTCAGCAGGTTTCCCTGGTTCCTTTCGGGAACATCGTCAGCAGGTTTCCCTGGTTCCTTTCGGGAACATCGTCAGCAGGTTTCTCTGGTTCCTTTCGGGAACACTGTCAGCAGGTTTCTCTGGTTCCTTTCGGGAACACTGTCAGCAGGTTTCTCTGGTTCCTTTCAGGAACACTGTCAGCAGGTTTCTCTGGTTCCTTTCGGGAACATCGTCAGCAGGTTTCTCTGGTTCCTTTCAGGAACATCGTCAGCAGGTTTCTCTGGTTCCTTTCGGGAACACTGTCAGCAGGTTTCTCTGGTTCCTTTCAGGAACACTGTCAGCAGGTTTCTCTGGTTCCTTTCGGGAACATCGTCAGCAGGTTTCTCTGGTTCCTTTCGGGAACATCGTCAGCAGGTTTCCCTGGTTCCTTTCAGAAACACCGTCAGCAGGTTTCTCTGGTTCCTTTCGGGAACACTGTCAGCAGGTTTCTCTGGTTCCTGTCGGGAACATCGTCAGCAGGTTTCTCTGGTTCCTTTCAGAAACACCGTCAGCAGGTTTCCCTGGTTCCTTTCGGGAACACTGTCAGCAGGTTTCTCTGGTTCCTTTCGGGAACATCGTCAGCAGGTTTCTCTGGTTCCTTTCGGGAACACTGTCAGCAGGTTTCTCTGGTTCCTTTCGGGAACATCGTCAGCAGGTTTCTCTGGTTCCTTTCGGGAACACTGTCAGCAGGTTTCTCTGGTTCCTTTCAGAAACACCGTCAGCAGGTTTCTCTGGTTCCTTTCGGGAACACTGTCAGCAGGTTTCTCTGGTTCCTTTCGGGATCATCGTCAGCAGGTTTCTCTGGTTCCTTTCAGGAACACCGTCAGCAGGTTTCCCTGGTTCCTTTCGGGAACACTGTCAGCAGGTTTCTCTGGTTCCTTTCGGGGACATCGTCAGCAGGTTTCCCTGGTTCCTTTCAGGAACATCGTCAGCAGGTTTCTCTGGTTCCTTTCGGGAACATCGTCAGAAGGTTCCCCTGGTTCCTTTCGGGATTACTGTCAGCAGGTTTCCCTGGTTCCTTTCGGGAACACTGTCAGCAGGTTTCTCTGGTTCCTTTCAGAAACACCGTCAGCAGGTTTCTTTGGTTCCTTTCGGGAACACTGTCAGCAGGTTTCTCTGGTTCCTTTCAGAAACACCGTCAGCAGGTTTCTCTGGTTCCTTTCGGGAACATCGTCAGCAGGTTTCTCTGGTTCCTTTCGGGAACATCGTCAGCAGGTTTCTCTGGTTCCTTTCAGGAACACCGTCAGCAGGTTTCTCTGGTTCCTTTCGGGAACATCGTCAGCAGGTTTCTCTGGTTCCTTTCAGGAACATCGTCAGCAGGTTTCTCTGGTTCCTTTCGGGAACACTGTCAGCAGGTTTCTCTGGTTCCTTTCGGGAACATCGTCAGCAGGTTTCTCTGGTTCCTTTCGGGAACACTGTCAGCAGGTTTCTCTGGTTCCTTTCGGGAACATCGTCAGCAGGTTTCTCTGGTTCCTTTCGGGAACATCGTCAGAAGGTTCCCCTGGTTCCTTTCGGGAACACTGTCAGCAGGTTTCTCTGGTTCCTTTCGGGAACATCGTCAGCAGGTTTCTCTGGTTCCTTTCGGGAACATCGTAAGAAGGTTCCCCTGGTTCCTTTCGGGAACACTGTCAGCAGGTTTCCCTGGTTCCTTTCGGGAACACTGTCAGCAGGTTCCCCTGGTTCCTTTCGGGAACATCGTCAGCAGGTTCCCCTGGTTCCTTTCAGGAACATCGTCAGCAGGTTTCCCTGGTTCCTTTCGGGAACATCGTCAGCAGGTTTCTCTGGTTCCTTTCGGGAACATCGTCAGCAAGTTTCTCTGGTTCCTTTCGGGAACATCGTCAGAAGGTTCCCCTGGTTCCTTTCGGGAACACTGTCAGCAGGTTTCCCTGGTTCCTTTCGGGAACGTCGTTAGCAGGTTTCCCTGGTTCCTTTCGGGAACACTGTCAGCAGGTTTCTCTGGTTCCTTTCGGGAACATCATCAGAAGGTTCCCCTGGTTCCTTTCGGGAACATCGTCAGCAGGTTTCCCTGGGTCCTTTCGGGAACACGGTCAGCAGGTTTCTCTGGTTCCTTTCGGGAACATCGTCAGAAGGTTCCCTTGGTTCCTTTCGGGAACACTGTCAGCAGGTTTCCCTGGTTCCTTTCGGGAACATCGTCAGAAGGTTCCCCTGGTTCCTTTCGGGAACACTGTCAGCAGGTTTCTCTGGTTCCTTTCGGGAACATCGTCAGCAGGTTTCCCTGGTTCCTTTCAGGAACATCGTCAGCAGGTTTCCCTGGTTCCTTTCAGGAACATTGTCAGCAGGTTTCCCTGGTTCCTTTCAGGAACACCGTCAGCAGGTTTCCCTGGTTCCTTTCGGGAACACTGTCAGCAGGTTCCCCTGGTTCCTTTCGGGAACATCGTCAGCAGGTTTCCCTGGTTCCTTTCGGGAACATCGTCAGCAGGTTTCCCTGGTTCCTTTCGGGAACATCGTCAGCAGGTTTCTCTGGTTCCTTTCGGGAACACTGTCAGCAGGTTTCTCTGGTTCCTTTCGGGAACACTGTCAGCAGGTTTCTCTGGTTCCTTTCAGGAACACTGTCAGCAGGTTTCTCTGGTTCCTTTCGGGAACATCGTCAGCAGGTTTCTCTGGTTCCTTTCAGGAACATCGTCAGCAGGTTTCTCTGGTTCCTTTCGGGAACACTGTCAGCAGGTTTCTCTGGTTCCTTTCAGGAACACTGTCAGCAGGTTTCTCTGGTTCCTTTCGGGAACATCGTCAGCAGGTTTCTCTGGTTCCTTTCGGGAACATCGTCAGCAGGTTTCCCTGGTTCCTTTCAGAAACACCGTCAGCAGGTTTCTCTGGTTCCTTTCGGGAACACTGTCAGCAGGTTTCTCTGGTTCCTGTCGGGAACATCGTCAGCAGGTTTCTCTGGTTCCTTTCAGAAACACCGTCAGCAGGTTTCCCTGGTTCCTTTCGGGAACACTGTCAGCAGGTTTCTCTGGTTCCTTTCGGGAACATCGTCAGCAGGTTTCTCTGGTTCCTTTCGGGAACACTGTCAGCAGGTTTCTCTGGTTCCTTTCGGGAACATCGTCAGCAGGTTTCTCTGGTTCCTTTCGGGAACACTGTCAGCAGGTTTCTCTGGTTCCTTTCAGAAACACCGTCAGCAGGTTTCTCTGGTTCCTTTCGGGAACACTGTCAGCAGGTTTCTCTGGTTCCTTTCGGGATCATCGTCAGCAGGTTTCTCTGGTTCCTTTCAGGAACACCGTCAGCAGGTTTCCCTGGTTCCTTTCGGGAACACTGTCAGCAGGTTTCTCTGGTTCCTTTCGGGGACATCGTCAGCAGGTTTCCCTGGTTCCTTTCAGGAACATCGTCAGCAGGTTTCTCTGGTTCCTTTCGGGAACATCGTCAGAAGGTTCCCCTGGTTCCTTTCGGGATTACTGTCAGCAGGTTTCCCTGGTTCCTTTCGGGAACACTGTCAGCAGGTTTCTCTGGTTCCTTTCAGAAACACCGTCAGCAGGTTTCTTTGGTTCCTTTCGGGAACACTGTCAGCAGGTTTCTCTGGTTCCTTTCAGAAACACCGTCAGCAGGTTTCTCTGGTTCCTTTCGGGAACATCGTCAGCAGGTTTCTCTGGTTCCTTTCGGGAACATCGTCAGCAGGTTTCTCTGGTTCCTTTCAGGAACACCGTCAGCAGGTTTCTCTGGTTCCTTTCGGGAACATCGTCAGCAGGTTTCTCTGGTTCCTTTCAGGAACATCGTCAGCAGGTTTCCCTGGTTCCTTTCGGGAACATCGTCAGCAGGTTTTCCTGGTTCCTTTCGGGAACATCGTCAGCAGGTTTTTCTGGTTCCTTTCGGGAACACCGTCAGCAGGTTTCTCTGGTTCCTTTCGGGAACATCGTCAGCAGGTTTCCCTGGTTCCTTTCGGGAACACTGTCAGCAGGTTTCTCTGGTTCCTTTCGGGAACACTGTCAGCAGGTTTCTCTGGTTCCTTTCGGGAACATCGTCAGCAGGTTTCTCTGGTTCCTTTCGGGAACATCGTCAGAAGGTTCCCCTGGTTCCTTTCGGGAACACTGTCAGCAGGTTTCTCTGGTTCCTTTCGGGAACATCGTCAGCAGGTTTCTCTGGTTCCTTTCGGGAACATCGTCAGAAGGTTCCCCTGGTTCCTTTCGGGATTACTGTCAGCAGGTTTCCCTGGTTCCTTTCGGGAACACTGTCAGCAGGTTCCCCTGGTTCCTTTCGGGAACATCGTCAGCAGGTTTCCCTGGTTCCTTTCAGGAACATCGTCAGCAGGTTTCTCTGGTTCCTTTCGGGAACATCGTCAGCAGGTTTCTCTGGTTCCTTTCGGGAACACTGTCAGCAGGTTTCCCTGGTTCCTTTCAGGAACACTGTCAGCAGGTTTCTCTGGTTCCTTTCAGGAACATCGTCAGCAGGTTTCTCTGGTTCCTTTCAGGAACATCGTCAGCAGGTTTCCCTGGTTCCTTTCAGGAACATCGTCAGCAGGTTTCTCTGGTTCCTTTCGGGAACATCGTCAGCAGGTTTCTCTGGTTCCTTTCGGGAACACTGTCAGCAGGTTCCCTTGGTTCCTTTCGGGAACATCGTCAGCAGGTTCCCCTGGTTCCTTTCGGGAACATCGTCAGCAGGTTTCCCTGGGTCCTTTCGGGAACACTGTCAGCAGGTTTCTCTGGTTCCTTTCGGGAACATCGTCAGAAGGTTCCCCTGGTTCCTTTTGGGAACATCGTCAGCAGGTTTCCCTGGTTCCTTTCGGGAACATCGTCAGCAGGTTTCCCTGGTTCCTTTCGGGAACATCGTCAGCAGGTTTCCCTGGTTCCTTTCGGGAACATCGTCAGCAGGTTTCTCTGGTTCCTTTCGGGAACACCGTCAGCAGGTTTCCCTGGTTCCTTTCGGGAACACTGTCAGCAGGTTTCTCTGGTTCCTTTCGGGAACATCGTCAGCAGGTTTCTCTGGTTCCTTTCGGGAACACTGTCAGCAGGTTTCTCTGGTTCCTTTCGGGAACATCGTCAGCAGGTTTCTCTGGTTCCTTTCGGGAACACTGTCAGCAGGTTTCTCTGGTTCCTTTCAGAAACACCGTCAGCAGGTTTCTCTGGTTCCTTTCGGGAACACTGTCAGCAGGTTTCTCTGGTTCCTTTCGGGATCATCGTCAGCAGGTTTCTCTGGTTCCTTTCAGAAACACCGTCAGCAGGTTTCCCTGGTTCCTTTCGGGAACACTGTCAGCAGGTTTCTCTGGTTCCTTTCGGGGACATCGTCAGCAGGTTTCCCTGGTTCCTTTCAGGAACATCGTCAGCAGGTTTCTCTGGTTCCTTTCGGGAACACTGTCAGCAGGTTTCTCTGGTTCCTTTCGGGAACATCGTCAGCAGGTTTCTCTGGTTCCTTTCGGGAACATCGTCAGCAGGTTTCTCTGGTTCGTTTCAGGAAAATCGTCAGCAGGTTTCTCTGGTTCCTTTCGGGAACATCGTCAGCAGGTTTCTCTGGTTCCTTTCGGGAACATCGTCAGCAGGTTTCTCTGGTTCCTTTCAGGAACACCGTCAGCAGGTTTCTCTGGTTCCTTTCGGGAACATCGTCAGCAGGTTTCCCTGGTTCCTTTCGGGAACATCGTCAGCAGGTTTTTCTGGTTCCTTTCGGGAACACCGTCAGCAGGTTTCTCTGGTTCCTTTCGGGAACATCGTCAGCAGGTTTCCCTGGTTCCTTTCGGGAACACTGTCAGCAGGTTTCTCTGGTTCCTTTCGGGAACACTGTCAGCAGGTTTCTCTGGTTCCTTTCGGGAACATCGTCAGCAGGTTTCTCTGGTTCCTTTCGGGAACATCGTCAGAAGGTTCCCCTGGTTCCTTTCGGGAACACTGTCAGCAGGTTTCTCTGGTTCCTTTCGGGAACATCGTCAGAAGGTTCCCCTGGTTCCTTTCGGGAACACTGTCAGCAGGTTTCCCTGGTTCCTTTCGGGAACACTGTCAGCAGGTTCCCCTGGTTCCTTTCGGGAACATCGTCAGCAGGTTCCCCTGGTTCCTTTCAGGAACATCGTCAGCAGGTTTCCCTGGTTCCTTTCGGGAACATCGTCAGCAGGTTTCTCTGGTTCCTTTCGGGAACATCGTCAGCAAGTTTCTCTGGTTCCTTTCGGGAACATCGTCAGAAGGTTCCCCTGGTTCCTTTCGGGAACACTGTCAGCAGGTTTCCCTGGTTCCTTTCGGGAACGTCGTTAGCAGGTTTCCCTGGTTCCTTTCGGGAACACTGTCAGCAGGTTTCTCTGGTTCCTTTCGGGAACATCATCAGAAGGTTCCCCTGGTTCCTTTCGGGAACATCGTCAGCAGGTTTCCCTGGGTCCTTTCGGGAACACTGTCAGCAGGTTTCTCTGGTTCCTTTCGGGAACATCGTCAGAAGGTTCCCTTGGTTCCTTTCGGGAACACTGTCAGCAGGTTTCCCTGGTTCCTTTCGGGAACATCGTCAGAAGGTTCCCCTGGTTCCTTTCGGGAACACTGTCAGCAGGTTTCTCTGGTTCCTTTCGGGAACATCGTCAGCAGGTTTCCCTGGTTCCTTTCAGGAACATCGTCAGCAGGTTTCCCTGGTTCCTTTCAGGAACATCGTCAGCAGGTTTCCCTGGTTCCTTTCAGGAACACCGTCAGCAGGTTTCCCTGGTTCCTTTCGGGAACACTGTCAGCAGGTTCCCCTGGTTCCTTTCGGGAACATCGTCAGCAGGTTTCCCTGGTTCCTTTCGGGAACATCGTCAGCAGGTTTCCCTGGTTCCTTTCGGGAACATCGTCAGCAGGTTTCTCTGGTTCCTTTCGGGAACACTGTCAGCAGGTTTCTCTGGTTCCTTTCGGGAACACTGTCAGCAGGTTTCTCTGGTTCCTTTCAGGAACACTGTCAGCAGGTTTCTCTGGTTCCTTTCGGGAACATCGTCAGCAGGTTTCTCTGGTTCCTTTCAGGAACATCGTCAGCAGGTTTCTCTGGTTCCTTTCGGGAACACTGTCAGCAGGTTTCTCTGGTTCCTTTCAGGAACACTGTCAGCAGGTTTCTCTGGTTCCTTTCGGGAACACTGTCAGCAGGTTTCTCTGGTTCCTTTCGTGAACATCGTCAGCAGGTTTCTCTGGTTCCTTTCGGGAACATCGTCAGCAGGTTTCTCTGGTTCGTTTCAGGAAAATCGTCAGCAGGTTTCTCTGGTTCCTTTCGGGAACACTGTCAGCAGGTTTCTCTGGTTCCTTTCAGGAACACTGTCAGCAGGTTTCTCTGGTTCCTTTCGGGAACATCGTCAGCAGGTTTCTCTGGTTCCTTTCGGGAACATCGTCAGCAGGTTTCCCTGGTTCCTTTCAGAAACACCGTCAGCAGGTTTCTCTGGTTCCTTTCGGGAACACTGTCAGCAGGTTTCTCTGGTTCCTGTCGGGAACATCGTCAGCAGGTTTCTCTGGTTCCTTTCAGAAACACCGTCAGCAGGTTTCCCTGGTTCCTTTCGGGAACACTGTCAGCAGGTTTCTCTGGTTCCTTTCGGGAACATCGTCAGCAGGTTTCTCTGGTTCCTTTCGGGAACACTGTCAGCAGGTTTCTCTGGTTCCTTTCGGGAACATCGTCAGCAGGTTTCTCTGGTTCCTTTCGGGAACACTGTCAGCAGGTTTCTCTGGTTCCTTTCAGAAACACCGTCAGCAGGTTTCTCTGGTTCCTTTCGGGAACACTGTCAGCAGGTTTCTCTGGTTCCTTTCGGGATCATCGTCAGCAGGTTTCTCTGGTTCCTTTCAGGAACACCGTCAGCAGGTTTCCCTGGTTCCTTTCGGGAACACTGTCAGCAGGTTTCTCTGGTTCCTTTCGGGGACATCGTCAGCAGGTTTCCCTGGTTCCTTTCAGGAACATCGTCAGCAGGTTTCTCTGGTTCCTTTCGGGAACATCGTCAGAAGGTTCCCCTGGTTCCTTTCGGGATTACTGTCAGCAGGTTTCCCTGGTTCCTTTCGGGAACACTGTCAGCAGGTTTCTCTGGTTCCTTTCAGAAACACCGTCAGCAGGTTTCTTTGGTTCCTTTCGGGAACACTGTCAGCAGGTTTCTCTGGTTCCTTTCAGAAACACCGTCAGCAGGTTTCTCTGGTTCCTTTCGGGAACATCGTCAGCAGGTTTCTCTGGTTCCTTTCGGGAACATCGTCAGCAGGTTTCTCTGGTTCCTTTCAGGAACACCGTCAGCAGGTTTCTCTGGTTCCTTTCGGGAACATCGTCAGCAGGTTTCTCTGGTTCCTTTCAGGAACATCGTCAGCAGGTTTCCCTGGTTCCTTTCGGGAACATCGTCAGCAGGTTTTCCTGGTTCCTTTCGGGAACATCGTCAGCAGGTTTTTCTGGTTCCTTTCGGGAACACCGTCAGCAGGTTTCTCTGGTTCCTTTCGGGAACATCGTCAGCAGGTTTCCCTGGTTCCTTTCGGGAACACTGTCAGCAGGTTTCTCTGGTTCCTTTCGGGAACACTGTCAGCAGGTTTCTCTGGTTCCTTTCGGGAACATCGTCAGCAGGATTCTCTGGTTCCTTTCGGGAACATCGTCAGAAGGTTCCCCTGGTTCCTTTCGGGAACACTGTCAGCAGGTTTCTCTGGTTCCTTTCGGGAACATCGTCAGCAGGTTTCTCTGGTTCCTTTCGGGAACATCGTCAGAAGGTTCCCCTGGTTCCTTTCGGGATTACTGTCAGCAGGTTTCCCTGGTTCCTTTCGGGAACACTGTCAGCAGGTTCCCCTGGTTCCTTTCGGGAACATCGTCAGCAGGTTTCCCTGGTTCCTTTCAGGAACATCGTCAGCAGGTTTCTCTGGTTCCTTTCGGGAACATCGTCAGCAGGTTTCTCTGGTTCCTTTCGGGAACACTGTCAGCAGGTTTCCCTGGTTCCTTTCAGGAACACTGTCAGCAGGTTTCTCTGGTTCCTTTCAGGAACATCGTCAGCAGGTTTCTCTGGTTCCTTTCAGGAACATCGTCAGCAGGTTTCCCTGGTTCCTTTCAGGAACATCGTCAGCAGGTTTCTCTGGTTCCTTTCGGGAACATCGTCAGCAGGTTTCTCTGGTTCCTTTCGGGAACACTGTCAGCAGGTTCCCTTGGTTCCTTTCGGGAACATCGTCAGCAGGTTCCCCTGGTTCCTTTCGGGAACATCGTCAGCAGGTTTCCCTGGGTCCTTTCGGGAACACTGTCAGCAGGTTTCTCTGGTTCCTTTCGGGAACATCGTCAGAAGGTTCCCCTGGTTCCTTTTGGGAACATCGTCAGCAGGTTTCCCTGGTTCCTTTCGGGAACATCGTCAGCAGGTTTCCCTGGTTCCTTTCGGGAACATCGTCAGCAGGTTTCCCTGGTTCCTTTCGGGAACATCGTCAGCAGGTTTCTCTGGTTCCTTTCGGGAACACCGTCAGCAGGTTTCCCTGGTTCCTTTCGGGAACACTGTCAGCAGGTTTCTCTGGTTCCTTTCGGGAACATCGTCAGCAGGTTTCTCTGGTTCCTTTCGGGAACACTGTCAGCAGGTTTCTCTGGTTCCTTTCGGGAACATCGTCAGCAGGTTTCTCTGGTTCCTTTCGGGAACACTGTCAGCAGGTTTCTCTGGTTCCTTTCAGAAACACCGTCAGCAGGTTTCTCTGGTTCCTTTCGGGAACACTGTCAGCAGGTTTCTCTGGTTCCTTTCGGGATCATCGTCAGCAGGTTTCTCTGGTTCCTTTCAGAAACACCGTCAGCAGGTTTCCCTGGTTCCTTTCGGGAACACTGTCAGCAGGTTTCTCTGGTTCCTTTCGGGGACATCGTCAGCAGGTTTCCCTGGTTCCTTTCAGGAACATCGTCAGCAGGTTTCTCTGGTTCCTTTCGGGAACACTGTCAGCAGGTTTCTCTGGTTCCTTTCGGGAACATCGTCAGCAGGTTTCTCTGGTTCCTTTCGGGAACATCGTCAGCAGGTTTCTCTGGTTCGTTTCAGGAAAATCGTCAGCAGGTTTCTCTGGTTCCTTTCGGGAACATCGTCAGCAGGTTTCTCTGGTTCCTTTCGGGAACATCGTCAGCAGGTTTCTCTGGTTCCTTTCAGGAACACCGTCAGCAGGTTTCTCTGGTTCCTTTCGGGAACATCGTCAGCAGGTTTCCCTGGTTCCTTTCGGGAACATCGTCAGCAGGTTTTTCTGGTTCCTTTCGGGAACACCGTCAGCAGGTTTCTCTGGTTCCTTTCGGGAACATCGTCAGCAGGTTTCCCTGGTTCCTTTCGGGAACACTGTCAGCAGGTTTCTCTGGTTCCTTTCGGGAACACTGTCAGCAGGTTTCTCTGGTTCCTTTCGGGAACATCGTCAGCAGGTTTCTCTGGTTCCTTTCGGGAACATCGTCAGAAGGTTCCCCTGGTTCCTTTCGGGAACACTGTCAGCAGGTTTCTCTGGTTCCTTTCGGGAACATCGTCAGCAGGTTTCTCTGGTTCCTTTCGGGAACATCGTCAGAAGGTTCCCCTGGTTCCTTTCGGGAACACTGTCAGCAGGTTTCCCTGGTTCCTTTCGGGAACACTGTCAGCAGGTTCCCCTGGTTCCTTTCGGGAACATCGTCAGCAGGTTCCCCTGGTTCCTTTCAGGAACATCGTCAGCAGGTTTCCCTGGTTCCTTTCGGGAACATCGTCAGCAGGTTTCTCTGGTTCCTTTCGGGAACATCGTCAGCAAGTTTCTCTGGTTCCTTTCGGGAACATCGTCAGAAGGTTCCCCTGGTTCCTTTCGGGAACACTGTCAGCAGGTTTCCCTGGTTCCTTTCGGGAACGTCGTTAGCAGGTTTCCCTGGTTCCTTTCGGGAACACTGTCAGCAGGTTTCTCTGGTTCCTTTCGGGAACATCATCAGAAGGTTCCCCTGGTTCCTTTCGGGAACATCGTCAGCAGGTTTCCCTGGGTCCTTTCGGGAACACTGTCAGCAGGTTTCTCTGGTTCCTTTCGGGAACATCGTCAGAAGGTTCCCTTGGTTCCTTTCGGGAACACTGTCAGCAGGTTTCCCTGGTTCCTTTCGGGAACATCGTCAGAAGGTTCCCCTGGTTCCTTTCGGGAACACTGTCAGCAGGTTTCTCTGGTTCCTTTCGGGAACATCGTCAGCAGGTTTCCCTGGTTCCTTTCAGGAACATCGTCAGCAGGTTTCCCTGGTTCCTTTCAGGAACATCGTCAGCAGGTTTCCCTGGTTCCTTTCAGGAACACCGTCAGCAGGTTTCCCTGGTTCCTTTCGGGAACACTGTCAGCAGGTTCCCCTGGTTCCTTTCGGGAACATCGTCAGCAGGTTTCCCTGGTTCCTTTCGGGAACATCGTCAGCAGGTTTCCCTGGTTCCTTTCGGGAACATCGTCAGCAGGTTTCTCTGGTTCCTTTCGGGAACACTGTCAGCAGGTTTCTCTGGTTCCTTTCGGGAACACTGTCAGCAGGTTTCTCTGGTTCCTTTCAGGAACACTGTCAGCAGGTTTCTCTGGTTCCTTTCGGGAACATCGTCAGCAGGTTTCTCTGGTTCCTTTCAGGAACATCGTCAGCAGGTTTCTCTGGTTCCTTTCGGGAACACTGTCAGCAGGTTTCTCTGGTTCCTTTCAGGAACACTGTCAGCAGGTTTCTCTGGTTCCTTTCGGGAACACTGTCAGCAGGTTTCTCTGGTTCCTTTCGGGAACATCGTCAGCAGGTTTCTCTGGTTCCTTTCGGGAACATCGTCAGCAGGTTTCTCTGGTTCGTTTCAGGAAAATCGTCAGCAGGTTTCTCTGGTTCCTTTCGGGAACATCGTCAGCAGGTTTCTCTGGTTCCTTTCGGGAACATCGTCAGCAGGTTTCTCTGGTTCCTTTCAGGAACACCGTCAGCAGGTTTCTCTGGTTCCTTTCGGGAACATCGTCAGCAGGTTTCCCTGGTTCCTTTCGGGAACATCGTCAGCAGGTTTTTCTGGTTCCTTTCGGGAACACCGTCAGCAGGTTTCTCTGGTTCCTTTCGGGAACATCGTCAGCAGGTTTCCCTGGTTCCTTTCGGGAACACTGTCAGCAGGTTTCTCTGGTTCCTTTCGGGAACACTGTCAGCAGGTTTCTCTGGTTCCTTTCGGGAACATCGTCAGCAGGTTTCTCTGGTTCCTTTCGGGAACATCGTCAGAAGGTTCCCCTGGTTCCTTTCGGGAACACTGTCAGCAGGTTTCTCTGGTTCCTTTCGGGAACATCGTCAGCAGGTTTCTCTGGTTCCTTTCGGGAACATCGTCAGAAGGTTCCCCTGGTTCCTTTCGGGAACACTGTCAGCAGGTTTCCCTGGTTCCTTTCGGGAACACTGTCAGCAGGTTCCCCTGGTTCCTTTCGGGAACATCGTCAGCAGGTTCCCCTGGTTCCTTTCAGGAACATCGTCAGCAGGTTTCCCTGGTTCCTTTCGGGAACATCGTCAGCAGGTTTCTCTGGTTCCTTTCGGGAACATCGTCAGCAAGTTTCTCTGGTTCCTTTCGGGAACATCGTCAGAAGGTTCCCCTGGTTCCTTTCGGGAACACTGTCAGCAGGTTTCCCTGGTTCCTTTCGGGAACGTCGTTAGCAGGTTTCCCTGGTTCCTTTCGGGAACACTGTCAGCAGGTTTCTCTGGTTCCTTTCGGGAACATCATCAGAAGGTTCCCCTGGTTCCTTTCGGGAACATCGTCAGCAGGTTTCCCTGGGTCCTTTCGGGAACACTGTCAGCAGGTTTCTCTGGTTCCTTTCGGGAACATCGTCAGAAGGTTCCCTTGGTTCCTTTCGGGAACACTGTCAGCAGGTTTCCCTGGTTCCTTTCGGGAACATCGTCAGAAGGTTCCCCTGGTTCCTTTCGGGAACACTGTCAGCAGGTTTCTCTGGTTCCTTTCGGGAACATCGTCAGCAGGTTTCCCTGGTTCCTTTCAGGAACATCGTCAGCAGGTTTCCCTGGTTCCTTTCAGGAACATCGTCAGCAGGTTTCCCTGGTTCCTTTCAGGAACACCGTCAGCAGGTTTCCCTGGTTCCTTTCGGGAACACTGTCAGCAGGTTCCCCTGGTTCCTTTCGGGAACATCGTCAGCAGGTTTCCCTGGTTCCTTTCGGGAACATCGTCAGCAGGTTTCCCTGGTTCCTTTCGGGAACATCGTCAGCAGGTTTCTCTGGTTCCTTTCGGGAACACTGTCAGCAGGTTTCTCTGGTTCCTTTCGGGAACACTGTCTGCAGGTTTCTCTGGTTCCTTTCAGGAACACTGTCAGCAGGTTTCTCTGGTTCCTTTCGGGAACATCGTCAGCAGGTTTCTCTGGTTCCTTTCAGGAACATCGTCAGCAGGTTTCTCTGGTTCCTTTCGGGAACACTGTCAGCAGGTTTCTCTGGATCCTTTCAGGAACACTGTCAGAAGGTTTCTCTGGTTCCTTTCGGGAACATCGTCAGCAGGTTTCTCTGGTTCCTTTCGGGAACATCGTCAGCAGGTTTCCCTGGTTCCTTTCAGAAACACCGTCAGCAGGTTTCTCTGGTTCCTTTCGGGAACACTGTCAGCAGGTTTCTCTGGTTCCTGTCGGGAACATCGTCAGCAGGTTTCTCTGGTTCCTTTCAGAAACACCGTCAGCAGGTTTCCCTGGTTCCTTTCGGGAACACTGTCAGCAGGTTTCTCTGGTTCCTTTCGGGAACATCGTCAGCAGGTTTCTCTGGTTCCTTTCGGGAACACTGTCAGCAGGTTTCTCTGGTTCCTTTCGGGAACATCGTCAGCAGGTTTCTCTGGTTCCTTTCGGGAACACTGTCAGCAGGTTTCTCTGGTTCCTTTCAGAAACACCGTCAGCAGGTTTCTCTGGTTCCTTTCGGGAACACTGTCAGCAGGTTTCTCTGGTTCCTTTCGGGATCATCGTCAGCAGGTTTCTCTGGTTCCTTTCAGAAACACCGTCAGCAGGTTTCCCTGGTTCCTTTCGGGAACACTGTCAGCAGGTTTCTCTGGTTCCTTTCGGGGACATCGTCAGCAGGTTTCCCTGGTTCCTTTCAGGAACATCGTCAGCAGGTTTCTCTGGTTCCTTTCGGGAACACTGTCAGCAGGTTTCTCTGGTTCCTTTCGGGAACATCGTCAGCAGGTTTCTCTCGTTCCTTTCGGGAACATCGTCAGCAGGTTTCTCTGGTTCCTTTCAGGAAAATCGTCAGCAGGTTTCTCTGGTTCCTTTCGGGAACATCGTCAGCAGGTTTCTCTGGTTCCTTTCGGGAACATCGTCAGCAGGTTTCTCTGGTTCCTTTCAGGAACACCGTCAGCAGGTTTCTCTGGTTCCTTTCGGGAACATCGTCAGCAGGTTTCTCTGGTTCCTTTCAGGAACATCGTCAGCAGGTTTCCCTGGTTCCTTTCGGGAACATCGTCAGCAGGTTTTCCTGGTTCCTTTCGGGAACATCGTCAGCAGGTTTTTCTGGTTCCTTTCGGGAACACCGTCAGCAGGTTTCTCTGGTTCCTTTCGGGAACATCGTCAGCAGGTTTCCCTGGTTCCTTTCGGGAACACTGTCAGCAGGTTTCTCTGGTTCCTTTCGGGAACACTGTCAGCAGGTTTCTCTGGTTCCTTTCGGGAACATCGTCAGCAGGTTTCTCTGGTTCCTTTCGGGAACATCGTCAGAAGGTTCCCCTGGTTCCTTTCGGGAACACTGTCAGCAGGTTTCTCTGGTTCCTTTCGGGAACATCGTCAGCAGGTTTCTCTGGTTCCTTTCGGGAACATCGTCAGAAGGTTCCCCTGGTTCCTTTCGGGAACACTGTCAGCAGGTTTCCCTGGTTCCTTTCGGGAACACTGTCAGCAGGTTCCCCTGGTTCCTTTCGGGAACATCGTCAGCAGGTTTCCCTGGTTCCTTTCAGGAACATCGTCAGCAGGTTTCTCTGGTTCCTTTCGGGAACATCGTCAGCAGGTTTCTCTGGTTCCTTTCGGGAACACTGTCAGCAGGTTTCCCTGGTTCCTTTCAGGAACACTGTCAGCAGGTTTCTCTGGTTCCTTTCAGGAACATCGTCAGCAGGTTTCTCTGGTTCCTTTCAGGAACATCGTCAGCAGGTTTTCCTGGTTCCTTTCGGGAACATCGTCAGCAGGTTTCTCTGGTTCCTTTCGGGAACATCGTCAGCAGGTTTCTCTGGTTCCTTTCGGGAACACTGTCAGCAGGTTTCTCTGGTTCCTTTCGGGGACATCGTCAGCAGGTTTCTCTGGTTCCTTTCAGGAACACCGTCAGCAGGTTTCTCTGGTTCCTTTCGGGAACATCGTCAGCAGGTTTCTCTGGTTCCTTTCAGGAACATCGTCAGCAGGTTTTCCTGGTTCCTTTCGGGAACATCGTCAGCAGGTTTTCCTGGTTCCTTTCGGGAACATCGTCAGCAGGTTTTTCTGGTTCCTTTCGGGAACATCGTCAGCAGGTTTCTCTGGTTCCTTTCGGGAACATCGTCAGCAGGTTTTCCTGGTTCCTTTCGGGAACATCGTCAGCAGGTTTCTCTGGTTCCTTTCGGGAACATCGTCAGCAGGTTTCTCTGGTTCCTTTTGGGAACATCGTCAGCAGGTTTCCCTGGTTCCTTTCGGGAACATCGTCAGCAGGTTTTCCTGGTTCCTTTCGGGAACATCGTCAGCAGGTTTCTCTGGTTCCTTTCGGGAACATCGTCAGCAGGTTTCTCTGGTTCCTTTCGGGAAAACTGTCAGCAGGTTTCCCTGGTTCCTTTCGGGAACACTGTCAGCAGGTTTCTCTGGTTCCTTTCGGGAACACTGTCAGCAGGTTTCTCTGGTTCCTTTTGGGAACATCGTCAGCAGGTTTCTCTGGTTCCTTTCAGGAACATCGTCAGCAGGTTTCCCTAGTTCCTTTCGGGAACATCGTCAGCAGGTTTCTCTGGTTCCTTTCGGGAACACTGTCAGCAGGTTTCCCTGGTTCCTTTCGGGAACACTGTCAGCAGGTTTCTCTGGTTCCTTTCGGGAACATCGTCAGCAGGTTTCTCTGGTTCCTTTCAGGAACATCGTCAGCAGGTTTTCCTGGTTCCTTTCAGGAACATCGTCAGCAGGTTTCTCTGGTTCCTTTCAGGAACACCGTCAGCAGGTTTCTCTGGTTCCTTTCGGGAACATCGTCAGCAGGTTTCTCTGGTTCCTTTCGGGAACACTGTCAGCAGGTTTCTCTGGTTCCTTTCAGAAACACCGTCAGCAGGTTTCCCTGGTTCCTTTCAGAAACACCGTCAGCAGGTTTCTCTGGTTCCTTTCAGAAACACCGTCAGCAGGTTTCTCTGGTTCCTTTCAGAAACACCGTCAGCAGGTTTCTCTGGTTCCTTTCAGAAACACCGTCAGCAGGTTTCCCTGGTTCCTTTCAGAAACACCGTCAGCAGGTTTCCCTGGTTCCTTTCAGAAACATCGTCAGCAGGTTTCTCTGGTTCCTTTCAGAAACACCGTCAGCAGGTTTCCCTGGTTCCTTTCGGGAACACCGTCAGCAGGTTTCCCTGGTTCCTTTCGGGAACACTGTCAGCAGGTTTCTCTGGTTCCTTTCAGGAACATCGTCAGCAGGTTTCTCTGGTTCCTTTCGGGAACATCGTCAGCAGGTTTCCCTGGTTCCTTTCGGGAACACTGTCAGCAGGTTTCTCTGGTTCCTTTCAGGAACATCGTCAGCAGGTTTCTCTGGTACCTTTCGGGAACACTGTCAGCAGGTTTCCCTGGTTCCTTTCGGGAACATCGTCAGCAGGTTTCTCTGGTTCCTTTCAGGAACACCGTCAGCAGGTTTCTCTGGTTCCTTTCAGGAACACTGTCAGCAGGTTTCTGTGGTTCCTTTCAGGAACATCGTCAGCAGGTTTCCCTGGTTCCTTTCGGGAACACTGTCAGCAGGTTTCTCTGGTTCCTTTCGGGAACATCGTCAGCAGGTTTCTCTGGTTCCTTTCGGGAACATCGTCAGCAGGTTTCTCTGGTTCCTTTCGGGAACATCGTCAGCAGATTTTCCTGGTTCCTTTCGGGAACATCGTGAGCAGGTTTCTCTGGTTCCTTTCGGGAACATCGTCAGCAGGTTTCTCTGGTTCCTTTCGGGAACATCGTCAGCAGGTTTCCCTGGTTCCTTTCGGGAACATCGTCAGCAGGTTTTCCTGGTTCCTTTCGGGAACATCGTCAGCAGGTTTCTCTGGTTCCTTTCGGGAACATCGTCAGCAGGTTTCTCTGGTTCCTTTCGGGAAAACTGTCAGCAGGTTTCCCTGGTTCCTTTCGGGAACACTGTCAGCAGGTTTCTCTGGTTCCTTTCGGGAACACTGTCAGCAGGTTTCTCTGGTTCCTTTCAGGAACACCGTCAGCAGGTTTCTCTGGTTCCTTTCAGGAACATCGTCAGCAGGTTTCCCTAGTTCCTTTCGGGAACATCGTCAGCAGGTTTCTCTGGTTCCTTTCGGGAACACTGTCAGCAGGTTTCCCTGGTTCCTTTCGGGAACACTGTCAGCAGGTTTCTCTGGTTCCTTTCGGGAACATCGTCAGCAGGTTTCTCTGGTTCCTTTCAGGAACATCGTCAGCAGGTTTTCCTGGTTCCTTTCAGGAACATCGTCAGCAGGTTTCTCTGGTTCCTTTCAGGAACACCGTCAGCAGGTTTCTCTGGTTCCTTTCGGGAACATCGTCAGCAGGTTTCTCTGGTTCCTTTCGGGAACACTGTCAGCAGGTTTCTCTGGTTCCTTTCAGAAACACCGTCAGCAGGTTTCCCTGGTTCCTTTCAGAAACACCGTCAGCAGGTTTCTCTGGTTCCTTTCAGAAACACCGTCAGCAGGTTTCTCTGGTTCCTTTCAGGAACACCGTCAGCAGGTTTCTCTGGTTCCTTTCAGAAACACCGTCAGCAGGTTTCCCTGGTTCCTTTCAGAAACACCGTCAGCAGGTTTCCCTGGTTCCTTTCAGAAACATCGTCAGCAGGTTTCTCTGGTTCCTTTCAGAAACACCGTCAGCAGGTTTCCCTGGTTCCTTTCGGGAACACCGTCAGCAGGTTTCCCTGGTTCCTTTCGGGAACACTGTCAGCAGGTTTCTCTGGTTCCTTTCAGGAACATCGTCAGCAGGTTTCTCTGGTTCCTTTCGGGAACATCGTCAGCAGGTTTCCCTGGTTCCTTTCGGGAACACTGTCAGCAGGTTTCTCTGGTTCCTTTCAGGAACATCGTCAGCAGGTTTCTCTGGTTCCTTTCGGGAACACTGTCAGCAGGTTTCCCTGGTTCCTTTCGGGAACATCGTCAGCAGGTTTCTGTGGTTCCTTTCAGGAACATCGTCAGCAGGTTTCCCTGGTTCCTTTCGGGAACACTGTCAGCAGGTTTCTCTGGTTCCTTTCAGGAACATCGTCAGCAGGTTTCTCTGGTTCCTTTCGGGAACATCGTCAGCAAGTTTCTCTGGTTCCTTTCGGGAACATCGTCAGAAGGTTCCCCTGGTTCCTTTCGGGAACACTGTCAGCAGGTTTCCCTGGTTCCTTTCGGGAACGTCGTTATCAGGTTTCCCTGGTTCCTTTCGGGAACACTGTCAGCAGGTTTCTCTGGTTCCTTTCGGGAACATCATCAGAAGGTTCCCCTGGTTCCTTTCGGGAACATCGTCAGCAGGTTTCCCTGGGTCCTTTCGGGAACACTGTCAGCAGGTTTCTCTGGTTCCTTTCGGGAACATCGTCAGAAGGTTCCCTTGGTTCCTTTCGGGAACACTGTCAGCAGGTTTCCCTGGTTCCTTTCGGGAACATCGTCAGAAGGTTCCCCTGGTTCCTTTCGGGAACACTGTCAGCAGGTTTCTCTGGTTCCTTTCGGGAACATCGTCAGCAGGTTTCCCTGGTTCCTTTCAGGAACATCGTCAGCAGGTTTCCCTGGTTCCTTTCAGGAACATCGTCAGCAGGTTTCCCTGGTTCCTTTCAGGAACACCGTCAGCAGGTTTCCCTGGTTCCTTTCGGGAACACTGTCAGCAGGTTCCCCTGGTTCCTTTCGGGAACATCGTCAGCAGGTTTCCCTGGTTCCTTTCGGGAACATCGTCAGCAGGTTTCCCTGGTTCCTTTCGGGAACATCGTCAGCAGGTTTCTCTGGTTCCTTTCGGGAACACTGTCAGCAGGTTTCTCTGGTTCCTTTCGGGAACACTGTCTGCAGGTTTCTCTGGTTCCTTTCAGGAACACTGTCAGCAGGTTTCTCTGGTTCCTTTCGGGAACATCGTCAGCAGGTTTCTCTGGTTCCTTTCAGGAACATCGTCAGCAGGTTTCTCTGGTTCCTTTCGGGAACACTGTCAGCAGGTTTCTCTGGTTCCTTTCAGGAACACTGTCAGCAGGTTTCTCTGGTTCCTTTCGGGAACATCGTCAGCAGGTTTCTCTGGTTCCTTTCGGGAACATCGTCAGCAGGTTTCCCTGGTTCCTTTCAGAAACACCGTCAGCAGGTTTCTCTGGTTCCTTTCGGGAACACTGTCAGCAGGTTTCTCTGGTTCCTGTCGGGAACATCGTCAGCAGGTTTCTCTGGTTCCTTTCAGAAACACCGTCAGCAGGTTTCCCTGGTTCCTTTCGGGAACACTGTCAGCAGGTTTCTCTGGTTCCTTTCGGGAACATCGTCAGCAGGTTTCTCTGGTTCCTTTCGGGAACACTGTCAGCAGGTTTCTCTGGTTCCTTTCGGGAACATCGTCAGCAGGTTTCTCTGGTTCCTTTCGGGAACACTGTCAGCAGGTTTCTCTGGTTCCTTTCAGAAACACCGTCAGCAGGTTTCTCTGGTTCCTTTCGGGAACACTGTCAGCAGGTTTCTCTGGTTCCTTTCGGGATCATCGTCAGCAGGTTTCTCTGGTTCCTTTCAGAAACACCGTCAGCAGGTTTCCCTGGTTCCTTTCGGGAACACTGTCAGCAGGTTTCTCTGGTTCCTTTCGGGGACATCGTCAGCAGGTTTCCCTGGTTCCTTTCAGGAACATCGTCAGCAGGTTTCTCTGGTTCCTTTCGGGAACACTGTCAGCAGGTTTCTCTGGTTCCTTTCGGGAACATCGTCAGCAGGTTTCTCTCGTTCCTTTCGGGAACATCGTCAGCAGGTTTCTCTGGTTCCTTTCAGGAAAATCGTCAGCAGGTTTCTCTGGTTCCTTTCGGGAACATCGTCAGCAGGTTTCTCTGGTTCCTTTCGGGAACATCGTCAGCAGGTTTCTCTGGTTCCTTTCAGGAACACCGTCAGCAGGTTTCTCTGGTTCCTTTCGGGAACATCGTCAGCAGGTTTCTCTGGTTCCTTTCAGGAACATCGTCAGCAGGTTTCCCTGGTTCCTTTCGGGAACATCGTCAGCAGGTTTTCCTGGTTCCTTTCGGGAACATCGTCAGCAGGTTTTTCTGGTTCCTTTCGGGAACACCGTCAGCAGGTTTCTCTGGTTCCTTTCGGGAACATCGTCAGCAGGTTTCCCTGGTTCCTTTCGGGAACACTGTCAGCAGGTTTCTCTGGTTCCTTTCGGGAACACTGTCAGCAGGTTTCTCTGGTTCCTTTCGGGAACATCGTCAGCAGGTTTCTCTGGTTCCTTTCGGGAACATCGTCAGAAGGTTCCCCTGGTTCCTTTCGGGAACACTGTCAGCAGGTTTCTCTGGTTCCTTTCGGGAACATCGTCAGCAGGTTTCTCTGGTTCCTTTCGGGAACATCGTCAGAAGGTTCCCCTGGTTCCTTTCGGGAACACTGTCAGCAGGTTTCCCTGGTTCCTTTCGGGAACACTGTCAGCAGGTTCCCCTGGTTCCTTTCGGGAACATCGTCAGCAGGTTTCCCTGGTTCCTTTCAGGAACATCGTCAGCAGGTTTCTCTGGTTCCTTTCGGGAACATCGTCAGCAGGTTTCTCTGGTTCCTTTCGGGAACACTGTCAGCAGGTTTCCCTGGTTCCTTTCAGGAACACTGTCAGCAGGTTTCTCTGGTTCCTTTCAGGAACATCGTCAGCAGGTTTCTCTGGTTCCTTTCAGGAACATCGTCAGCAGGTTTCCCTGGTTCCTTTCAGGAACATCGTCAGCAGGTTTCTCTGGTTCCTTTCGGGAACATCGTCAGCAGGTTTCTCTGGTTCCTTTCGGGAACACTGTCAGCAGGTTCCCTTGGTTCCTTTCGGGAACATCGTCAGAAGGTTCCCCTGGTTCCTTTTGGGAACATCGTCAGCAGGTTTCCCTGGTTCCTTTCGGGAACATCGTCAGCAGGTTTCCCTGGTTCCTTTCGGGAACACTGTCAGCAGGTTTCCCTGGTTCCTTTCGGGAACACTGTCAGCAGGTTTATCTGGTTCCTTTCGGGAACACTGTCAGCAGGTTTCTCTGGTTCATTTCGGGAACACTGTCAGCAGGTTTCTCTGGTTCCTTTCGGGAACATCGTCAGAAGGTTCCCTTGGTTCCTTTCGGGAACACTGTCAGCAGGTTTCCCTGGTTCCTTTCGGGAACATCGTCAGAAGGTTCCCCTGGTTCCTTTCGGGAACACCGTCAGCAGGATTCTCTGGTTCCTTTCGGGAACATCGTCAGCAGGTTTCTCTGGTTCCTTTCGGGAACATCGTCAGCAGGTTTCTCTGGTTCCTTTCAGGAACATCGTCAGCAGGTTTCTCTGGTTCCTTTCAGGAACATCGTCAGCAGGTTTCCCTGGTTCCTTTCGGGAACATCGTCAGCAGGTTTCTCTGGTTCCTTTCGGGAACATCGTCAGCAGGTTTCTCTGGTTCCTTTCGGGAACACTGTCAGCAGGTTTCTCTGGTTCCTTTCGGGAACACTGTCAGCAGGTTTCTCTGGTTCCTTTCAGGAACATCGTCAGCAGGTTTCCCTGGTTCCTTTCGGGAACATCGTCAGCAGGTTTCTCTGGTTCCTTTCGGGAACATCGTCAGCAGGTGTCTCTGGTTCCTTTCGGGAACATCGTCAGCAGGTTTCTCTGGTTCCTTTCGGGAACATCGTCAGCAGGTTTCCCTGGTTCCTTTCGGGAACATCGTCAGCAGGTTTTCCTGGTTCCTTTCGGGAACACTGTCAGCAGGTTTCTCTGGTTCCTTTCGGGAACATTGTCTGCAGGTTTTCCTGGTTCCTTTCGGGAACACTGTCAGCAGGTTTCTCTGGTTCCTTTCGGGAACATCGTCAGCAGGTTTCTCTGGTTCCTTTCGGGAACACCGTCAGCAGGTTTCTCTGGTTCCTTTCGGGAACGTCGTTAGCAGGTTTCCCTGGTTCCTTTCGGGAACACTGTCAGCAGGTTTCTCTGGTTCCTTTCAGGAACATCGTCAGCAGGTTTCTCTGGTTCCTTTCGGGAACATCGTCAGCAGGTTTCTCTGGTTCCTTTCGGGAACATCGTCAGCAGGTTTCTCTGGTTCCTTTCGGGAACACTGTCAGCAGGTTTCTCTGGTTCCTGTCGGGAACATCGTCAGCAGGTTTCTCTGGTTCCTTTCGGGAACACTGTCGGCAGGTTTCTCTGGTTCCTTTCAGGAACATCGTCAGCAGGTTTCCCTGGTTCCTTTCGGGAACACTGTCAGCAGGTTTCCCTGGTTCCTTTCGGGAACATCGTCAGCAGGTTCCCCTGGTTCCTTTCGGGAACACTGTCAGCAGGTTTCTCTGGTTCCTTTTGGGAACATCGTCAGCAGGTTTTCCTGGTTCCTTTCGGGAACACTGTCAGCAGGTTTCTCTGGTTCCTTTCAGGAACACCGTCAGCAGGTTTCCCTGGTTCCTTTCAGGAACACTGTCAGCAGGTTTCTCTGGTTCCTTTCGGGAACATCGTCAGCAGGTTTCTCTGGTTCCTTTCAGGAACATCGTCAGCAGGTTTCCCTGGTTCCTTTCAGGAACATCGTCAGCAGGTTTCCCTGGTTCTTTTCAGGAACACCGTCAGCAGGTTTCTCTGGTTCCTTTCGGGAACATCGTCAGCAGGTTTCTCTGTTTCCTTTCAGGAACATCGTCAGCAGGTTTCCCTGGTTCCTTTCAGGAACATCGTCAGCAGGTTTCCCTGGTTCCTTTCAGGAACATCGTCAGCAGGTTTCTCTGGTTCCTTTCAGGAACATCGTCAGCAGGTTTCTCTGGTTCCTTTCAGGAACATCGTCAGCAGGTTTCTCTGGTTCCTTTCAGGAACATCGTCAGCAGGTTTCTCTGGTTCCTTTCGGGAACACTGTCAGCAGGTTTCTCTGGTTCCTTTCAGGAACACTGTCAGCAGGTTTCTCTGGTTCCTTTCAGGAACACTGTCAGCAGGTTTCTCTGGTTCCTTTCAGGAACACTGTCAGCAGGTTTTCCTGGTTCCTTTCGGGAACACTGTCAGCAGGTTTCTCTGGTTCCTTTCAGGAACACCGTCAGCAGGTTTCTCTGGTTCCTTTCGGGAACACTGTCAGCAGGTTTCTCTGGTTCCTTTCAGGAACACTGTCAGCAGGTTTCTCTGGTTCCTTTCGGGAACACTGTCAGCAGGTTTCTCTGGTTCCTTTCGGGAACACTGTCAGCAGGTTTCTCTGGTTCCTTTCGGGAACACTGTCAGCAGGTTTTCCTGGTTCCTTTCGGGAACATCGTCAGCAGGTTTTCCTGGTTCCTTTCGGGAACACTGTCAGCAGGTTTCAGGCATAACTTGCCCTGACATCACTTGCTTCCCCTATCTTTATTCCTTATTTAGACAGTTTGCTTGGCATGAACTGTTTGAATGGGCAGAGTGCACTAAAAGCAATCAGACGCTCATCCACTGTGATGTCTGGACTTGGGTTATTGATGAGTGGAAGGCGCTCCACCCACTGTTGCCAAACCTCTCTGATCGTTGCCAGCTTGACTTGTTAACGGCGGCCTGGTCTTGTATCACGGTTGTCGAAGCAAATCACCCGTGAAATGTCCGGAGTGAAGTAGTGGCACGAAGAATTGCAGGACCAGACTCTGCATCCCATAAACTGGTGGTAGATTAGTTTCTGGATCTGTGCACACCAGCCAAAATAAAGAGACCCACATATGCTTGGACGTCTGTCCGGTCCACCTCCTTCCAGTTGTCTTTGTAAAAACGTCTCCCCTCCAAGTTGGTCATGTTTATCACTATATTTTTGATTCACTCTGTCAGGAACAGTTGGAAACTAGATTTTATGTCATCAACCCGGGATATGGCGTATCTCGTTGGCCCTGGGGTCATCCTGATAACAGCCGAACAGCCGACCTCTCCTCCTCAACAACCTCAACAGGGCCCTCTTCCTCATCACTGGATTGTTCCACATCGGTTGCCTCTTGGTCTGGATCATATTCTGTGTTGTCTTCAACTTCTGACACTTCCTCCTCTAATGCATCTTCCCTGTCAGTTCCCTGGCCTCTCTCCCTCCTCACCTGTGTCATGATCAAAGATATGATCAAGAGCCTCACATACAGTATATCATTTGGTCATTGTGCTGCCACAGAATGAATTGTGAGCAAAGGCCTCATAAAAGCTTTATATACCAGAGCTGCTATATATTATTAAAACAATATTGTGATTGTGAGAATGCCAACAGGTGGGGTTCCCGTGGGGGTTGCCATCGAAGCCAAGAAGGGGAGTGAGGTGTGTGTGTGTGTGTGTGTGTGCTCAAAGACACATGCATGTGGGGGTCTGGGAGAGGCAGTGTGTTTATCTGATGAATGGGCTTGTGCCTGAACTCAATTTTATACACTAGTCGTAGTCTCACCCATTAATTTCTTTTTTGGTATTGATGCTTCGTTCATCTCCTGTGAACAGAGTAGGAATATAGCTGAGGTGAAACGACATAGGTTCCAAGGTCCTTTTCTAGGAGTTGGGAGAAGCTATTGTGCTGTTATAGGAGAGCGATTGTGCGTGAGTTCATGTATATTAATGTCAGCATGTTTTCTGTAAAACACATGACTCTCCCAGTGTCTGCTTGTGCAAAGTTCAGGATCACTAGACTGTTGTTCTGCCCCTGAACAAGGCAGTTAACCCACCGTCCCGCCCCTGAACAAGGCAGTTAACCCACCGTTCCCCTGAACAGGCAGTTAACCCACTGTTCCCTGGTAGGCCGTCATTGAAAATATAAATGTGTTCTTAACTTCTTGATCCTACTTGAGACGCAGATGTCTCAACTAGGCACCTGGAAATGCAAATGCGCTACGCTAAATGCTAAATGTACTCGTTAAAACTCAAACGTTCATCAAAATACACATGCAGGGTATAGAATTAAAGCTACACTCGTTGTGAATCTAGCCAACAAGTCAGATTTTTAAAATACTTTTCGGTGAAAGCATGAGAAGCTATTATCTGATAGCATGCAACACCCCAAAATGCCTGAATGCGACGTAAACAAAAGATTTAGCGTAGCCGGCGATACACAAACGCAGAAATAAAATATAAAACATTCATTACCTTTGACAAGCTTCTTTCTTGGCACTCCTATATGCCCCATAAACATCACTATTGGGTCTTTTTTTTGATTAAATCGGTCCATATATACCAAAAATAGCCATCTATGGAAGCTGTGTAATTCAGAAAAAAACATTGTTTTAAAACGCAGCGTCATTTTTTTAAATTTAAAAAGTCGACGATAAACTTTCACAAAACACTTCGAAATACTTTTGTAATCCAACTTTAGGTATTAGTAAACGTTTATAATCTATCAAAATGATTACAGGGCGATGTGTATTCAATAGCTCCTCGTCTTCAAATCAATGGCTGCCAATGTGCACATTCAAAACATCCTGGCGGAGACCGGAAGAAATGGAATCCAGTTAGTTGGATTTACCAACAAAAAACTCCCCGGATAATGACGACAATGGCGACATCGTGTGGAATCTGTAGGAATTGCATGCAGGTCCATAATTAATTTTGTGCCCTTTTAACAATCCATGAAAGTGACGCATGGATATTATTTTTAGCTTTCAGTGAGCAGTTTTTCTTGCGCTTTTCGATGAAACACACAATCTGTTATAGTCACAGCTGTGATTTAACCAGTTTTAGAAACTTCAGAGTGTTTTCTATCCACACATACTAATCATATGCATATACTATATTCCTGGCATGAGTAGCAGGACGCTGAAAAGTTGCGCGATTTTTAACAGAAAGTTCGAAAAAGGAGGGGGTAGGCTTAACAGGTTTTAACTGACTTGCCTAATTAAATAAAGGTAAAAAAATATATATATAATAATAATTGTTTATAGTATTGACGTCAGATGGAATTGTGTGACTCCCTGTGTGACTCCCTGTGTGACTCCCTGTGTGATTCCCTGTGTGATTCCCTGTGTGATTCCCTGTGTGATTCCCTGTGTGAACCCCTGTGCGAACCCCTGTGGGAATCCCTGTGTGACTCCCTGTGTGACTTCCCTGTGTGACTTCCCTGTGTGACTTCCCTGTGTGACTCCCTGTGTGACTCCCTGTTTGACTCCCTGTGTGACCCCCTGTGTGAACCCCTGTGTGAACCCCTGTGTGATTCCCTGTGTGAACCCCTGTGTGACTCCCTGTGTGACTGCCTAATGTTTACAGAACATTGGTGCTGTGCGATCAGGATAAGGGCTTAGAGGAAGCAATTGTATGTATACAATGTATGAGAAGAAAGGAGAGGCTGCCAACATTAGTGATGATTTTCAGTATATGATGCACGGAATGTTTAAAGGTGCAGAAATCGCTTCTCCGTTTCCTTTGCTAAAATTCTAATAGTTCGCCTAATTTCAGTTCATGTGACTAAACAAGCAAACTGCCATCTTAACTGCTGTGAAGTATCCTTTCAATAACCCAAAAATATTGTATTTTCAGCTGTTTGAAGCTGGTGAACAAAACCAAAAGCACAAGACGGAAAAACTAAAACTTAAGATTTTTGAAGCACAGTAATAGTGCACATAGATAATATCTTCCCGCTTCATAAACTTGCTTTCAATGAGAATGACAGATCTATAAGTCACATTTCTATGTGAATTTCGTCAGGACGACAAAAAACGGACATATTGCAAGCTGTATTCTTATTTTAAATCTATGTAGTTCTGTCCTTGAGTTCTAATTGTCTATTCATGTTCTGATTTATGTCATGTTTTATGTATTCTGTGCTTCAGCAGGAGATAACGGAGATCCTAATAAACAACCAGGAAGAGTAGCTGCAGGAGAAAATGGAGATCCTTAATAAACAACCAGGACGAGGAGCTGCTGCTTCAGCAGGAGATAATGGAGATCCTAATAAAATACAACAATAACATTCTTCATTCTTGAAATGTCAGATTAATGTATTTTTGTGTGTGCAAGTTGTTGCTTGTGTGATTTTGTTACTATCATAAGTACTTAGCTGTCAAAATACTTCAACATCTGCATCTCTCTCTCTCTGTCTCTCTCTCTCTCTACCCTCTATCTCCCCATCCCCCTAGCGCCCCCTACTGCCTAGTGGTTGGAGCATTGGGTCTGTTACCAAACGATCGATGGTTCGAATCCCAAACCCAACAAGGTGAAAAATCTGTTGATGTGCCCTTAAGCTAGGCACTTAACTCTAATTGCTTCTGTAAGTCACTCTGGATAAGAGCTTCTGTTAAATGTACATGTCTCCCTCTGTCTCCCACCATCCCTTTATTCTGATTCAGAACGGGTTAAACGTGGAAGACACCTTTCGGTTGAATGTTTCTCTTTCTCCCTTTCACCTCCCTCCCACTCTCTCTCTCTCTCTCTCTCCCCCTCCCACTCTCCCTCTCCCTCCCTTTAAACCTCTCTCCTCTCTCTCCCCTCCCTCCCTTTCACTTCCCTCTCTCGCTCCCCTCCCTCCTTTCCACCTCCCTCTCTCTCTCTCATTCCCCTTCCTCCCTTCCACCTCCCTCTCTCTCTCTCATTCCCCTTCCTCCCTTCCACCTCCCTCCCTCTCTCGCTCTCTCCCTCTCCCACTCTCTCCCTCCCCCTCTCCCTCCCTTTTCACCTCTCGCTCCCCTCCCTCCCTTTCACTTCCCTCTCTCTCATTCCCCTTCCTCCCTTCCACCTCCCTCTCTCATTCCCCTTCCTCCCTCCCTTTCACTTCCCTCTCTCTTTCTCCCCTCCCTCCCTTTCACTTCCCTCTCTCTCTCATTCCCCTTCCTCCCTCCCACCTCCCTCTCTCTCTCCCCTCCGTCCCTCCCAATCCCCTCCCTCCCTTTTCTCTTTCTCACTCACCCTCCCTCCTCCTCCCTCTCTCCCTGGGAGTGAGTGATGAGGATGTTTACAGAGGCTTCTCTCTCTCTCAGCAGGATTTTAATCCCGTAGATATAACCTCTTATTATCTCAGCACAGGAAACACCATAGATCTAAACAATAACAACAACAACAACAACACATGCAGAGGTACAGTATAAGTTGGGGTAATGTTTCTGGTAATTATGATGCTAATAGAGAGAGAGGACAGGTGGAGAACAGTGAATCAATAGAATGGCATTTAGCAGCAGCATCAGCAGAAGAGGGAAGTCTGTTTTAAAAAAAGGCAGTAGTTACCTTACGTCTCTTTCTCATTAGCCGAACATTAAACCTATCTCACACACTCACGACGCAAGCATGAATACAAGCACACTCACATATTATATCTTACGCACGCACACACGCGAGCGTTACACACACACACACACACGTGCACAAACACACACACACACACGTACACACGCACACACACACACGTGCACACACACACGTGCACACACACACACAGGTCTCTCTGCTGTCCTCATAACCGTAGTGGTTGGCCAAGACATAGAGATATTATCCATAATGCACTGCTCTGCCCTTGTCCTGATCCTGCCTGCTGCTCCCACTCAAAGACCTTAGATAATGAAATATGGGAAAAAAAATCAAATATAAAATCAATGAGAGGACATTTTTTTAGTAGGAGAGAGAGCGAGAGAAGAGAACGAAATGTCTCAAATTCAATCTGTAGCGCTGAAGATTCGCTTCGTAGACGGGGTTGGTTGTTTAGCAACACATCTGACATGTGCGTAACTACGGGGAAAAACAGACGGGGTTGGTTGTTTAGCAACACATCTGACGCGTGCGTAACTACGGGGAAAAACAGACGGGGTTGGTTGTTTAGCAACACATCTGACGCGTGCGTAACTACGGGGAAAAACAGACGGGGTTGGTTGTTTAGCAACACATCTGACGCGTGCGTAACTACGGGGAAAAACAGACGGGGTTGGTTGTTTAGCAACACATCTGACGCGTGCGTAACTACGGGGAAAAACAGACGGGGTTGGTTGTTTAGCAACACAACTGACGTGTGCGTAACTACGGGGAAAAACAGACGGGGTTGGTTGTTTAGCAACACATCTGACATGTGCGTAACTACGGGGAAAAACAGACGGGGTTGGTTGTTTAGCAACACATCTGACATGTGCGTAACTACGGGGAAAAACAGACGGGGTTGGTTGTTTAGCAACACATCTGACGCGTGCGTAACTACGGGGAAAAACAGACGGGGTTGGTTGTTTAGCAACACATCTGACGTGTGCGTAACTACGGGGAAAAACAGACGGGGTTGGTTGTTTAGCAACACATCTGACATGTGCGTAACTACGGGGAAAAACAGACGGGGTTGGTTGTTTAGCAACATATCTGACATGTGCGTAACTACGGGGAAAAACAGACGGGGTTGGTTGTTTAGCAACACATCTGACATGTGCGTAACTACGGGGAAAAACAGACGGGGTTGGTTGTTTAGCAACACATCTGACATGTGCGTAACTACGGGGAAAAACAGACGGGGTTGGTTGTTTAGCAACACATCTGACGTGTGCGTAACTACGGGGAAAAACAGACGGGGTTGGTTGTTTAGCAACACATCTGACGTGTGCGTAACTACGGGGAAAAACAGACGGGGTTGGCTTAGATTTGTTGATAACGTAAACTATATTTAGTCTCCGATGTTTATTGAACAAATATAGAAGATTTGCATAATGACCACTTGTTTTCTCTCAAATACATTGTTCCAGTTGTTGGTTAGCTAGCTAGTGATTGTTTCTGCCACATTAACATATAGACATGACATCAGTCAAAACACCTCAAAACAATGGTATCAAGAACAAGATGAAATGACCCACATGGCAGTTTCTTGTCATTCTTGCTCGCAGTGTTCCCGGCTCCAACAGTGCAGTAATATCTAACTAAATGCTTGTGTTCCTGGCTCCAACAGTGCAGTAGTATCTAACTAAATGCTTGTGTTCCTGGCTCCAACAGTGCAGTAGTATCTAACAATTCACAACAATACACACAAATCTAAAAGTAAAATAATGGAATTAAGAAATATATAAATATTAGGACGAGCAATGTCGGAGTGGCATTGACTAGAATACAGATATTTTGTGTTACGGATTGAATGAGAGACTGTTTGAGTGTTTTTAATAGGAGGTAGATGAAGAGGGGATGAAGAGGGGGATAGAAGAACGTGGGAGGGAGATGTTGACCCCCCCCCCCCCCCCCCGGCCTTGCATGGGTGTGGTCCTGTACTGTTCACTCATCTACTCACTCATCTCATCTCAAATAGGTGCCCTTCTTTGTGAGGCATTGGAAAGCCTCCCTGGTCTTTGTGGTTGAATCTGTGTTTAAAATTCACTGCTGGACTGAGGGGCCTTACAGATAATTGTACGTGTGGGGCGGCATGGTAGCCTAGTGGTTAGAGCGTTGGACTAGTTACCAAAAGGTTGCAAGTTTGAATCCCCGAGCTGACAAGGTACATCTGTCGTTCTGCCCCTGAACTGTTCCTAGGCTGTCATTGAAAATAAGAAATTGTTCTTAACTGACCTGCCTAGTTAGGAGGACTAATAGTTACCTTTACAGGGAGCAGTTGAAGCTGTTCTGGCTGGTGGTGACAGCCAGAACAGACCCTCTTTATGTTGGTGTTTCCTTTACAAAGAGCTAGTTAGATATATATTGTGTTTTTAAAGGTATTGTCTAAATGTAACTGTGCATTATGCATGGAATAAATCAAATCAAACACACACACACCTCCCTAACAGGAAGGACATTGAACTCCACCCCCCCCCCCCCCCCATCATAGCTGTGATAGCTTCCCCGTTATCGTCCTAATTAGACTTATTTAGAGTTCCAATATGTCACTTTTTTGGGGCAGCTGCCAAAATTCAAAATGTGAGTATATAGTAGATCTGTCCTTCAAATTGAAAACAAGTCTAAGAAGTGGCAGATCTGTTCTATTTGCATATTTCTATGCTTCGCATTATTAAGTTGAAATTTTAATACATTCGGTTTTGTACACCAGCTTCAAACAGCTGAAAAAAGGCAACATGTTTAGTTACGGAGAATATATTTCACATCGGTTTAGATGGTACAATGATTCTCTACACTAAACGTTCTTGTTTTGTTTACAGACCGACAATTCGGCAAACTATTAATATTTTATCAACCAGGAAATAGCAGAGTGATTTCTACATAGTGCATCTCTAAAAAAAAAAAAAAAGGTATTTCTCTATTCCAGAAATCAACTAACCCAAGATAGACCACAGTCGTTTCCAATGGGAGCAAATATATCCTAAGTGGGCAGAACAAGCAAGGAGGTGGGCAGAGCCAAGGACGAGCTAGTGAGATCCTATTGGCTCGTTCTAGCGTATATTAGCATAATTCTGTGAGCGAACTCGGTGAAGTGTGCATGTTCACTAACTCAATTCACCCTTGTACTCCTTATATTGCATTCTTCTTGCATCTTGTCTCATCGCTGCAATTCCCCAACGGGCTCGGGAGGCGAAGGTCGAGTCATGCGTCCTCCGAAACATGACCCGCCAAACCGCACTACTTAACACACGCCCGCTTGACCCGGAAGCCTGCCACACCAACGTGTCAGAGGAAACGCCGTTCAACTGACGACCGAGGTCGGACTGCAGGCGCCCGGCCGAAAACAAAGAGTTGCTAGAGCGCAATGAGCCAAGTAAAGGCCCCTCGGCCAAATCTTCCTGTAACCCAGAGGACCCTGGGTCAATTGTGCACCACCCTATGGGACTACAGATCCCAGCCGGTTGTGATACAGCCCAGGATCGAACCCGAGTCTGTAGTGACGCCTCAAGCATTGCGATGCAGTGCCGTAGAACAACTGTGCCACTCGTGAGGCCCGCACTCCTTCTAAACAATGCAGTTTTTAGAAACATTGGCAAAGGGTCAAGTCTAGAAAACGTAGTCCACTCTGTTTGTTACAGATTGTATTTTTTTTGGAAACAGAAAACTGTATGGAAAACCAATGTGTCATCGATGAGAAAATGTGCAGAATGTTGGCCAAAATCCATCTCGCACCATCTTCTCCCCACTGACAGACACTGGGCTTCCTCTCAACACCATATTTGGTCGTGAGTGGAAACGCCAAACGGATGCCTCACATTTTATTCATCCTGTGAAATATCTGTCTCATTCTTCCATCTGTGGCTATATTCTACATGTTTCTACCTACCTAGACTTTTCAAACAGCTGGAGGACACTGGGCTTCCTCTCAACACCATATTTGGTCGTGAGTGGAAACGCCAACCAGGATGCTTCACATTTTATACATCCTGTGAAATATCGGTCTCATTGTTCCATCTGTGGCTATATTCTACATGTTTCTACCCACCATTTTCAAGGATCAATCTGCAGTTCAAACAATATCAAAGCTGTCAACAAACAGGACGGGGATGGATTAACGTAACTATTTATAGACAGAGCTATGGATGCAATGACTGACCATCCATGATATGAACATCATAGTTTTAACCCGTGTTTTGAACCTATACAGTATTTGTTTACAAACAATGGAGTAAAACACGCTTATATTGTGGGTTCTGATGGGTTTAAGACAGACATGATTGTGTCCCACTTGTTGTTGATTCTTCACAAAAAAATACAGTTTTATATCTTTATGTTTGAAGCCTGAAAGGTAGGGGCATGGATCAGAAACCCTGTCAGTATCTGATGTGACCACCATTTTCCTCATGCAACGCGACATCTCCGCCACATAGAGTTGATCAGGCTATCTCTTCTTCTTATTGGTGTCCTTTTTTGTAGTGGTTTCTTTGCAGCAATTCGACCATGAAGGCCTGATTCATCCAGTCTCCTCTGAACAGTTCATTTTGAAATATGTCTCTTACTTGAACTCTGTGAAGCATTTATTTGGGCTGCAATTTCTGAGGCTGGTAACTCTAATGAACTCTCTGCAGCAGAGGTAACTCTGGGTCTTCCTTTCATCATAGCGCTTGATGATTTTTGCGACAGCACTTGAAGAAACTTTCAAAGTTCTTGAAATGTTCCATATTGACTGACCTTCATGTGTTAAAGTAATGATGGACAGTTGTTTCTCTTTGCTTATCTGAGCTGTTCTTGCCATAATATGGACTTGGTCTTTTACCAAATAGGGCCATCTTCTGTATACCACCCCTACCTTGTCACAACACAACTGATTGGTTCAAACGCATTAAGAAGGATAGAAATTCCACAACTTAACATTTAACAAGGCACACCTTGCATTATTGAGAGCTAAGTTAGCTCCTGTCCTCCTTAGCTAGCTAGCTAGTTATGTTTTTCAAACAAACCTTGTTTTGTGAAATATTTGAAAGTGCATGTGTATGATTTAGAGTGCCCAGTGCAGTAAAAACAAACAAAGCTAGATTATTTGATGCAATATACCCTAATATACCCAAATGGCTACCCGGAGTATTTGCATTGTGTTTGTTATCAAGAACAACTACTGCATTTAATTTGCTATCTATACAAGTGGTGATTTTATTATCTACATTAGTTATCAGTTAGTTATTATCATGTTGTGTAGCCTATTGACTTTTTAAGTGTGCTTATAAATTATCGGCTACATCTTATAACATGTACTGAAAACAATAAAATACCTTGTTTTTAAGAGCAGCAGTCCCCCCCCCCCATTTGACTTGGACAGAGGAGTTGGAAATAGGGGAGAGGAAGAGGTAGGGCTGCAGAACGACAAGGAGAGGAAGACCATGAGTAGGCTACCCGACTGACAGAAGAGGCAGGCCCAAAGGAAGGTTGGTGTTAATCTTTCACTTGCATTTCCCGTTTCACAACACTCAAATAAAATGACACAATATTTGACTTAATTCAGTTTTTTTTTATTACTATCTATACAGGCTAAGTTTAGAGAGCTGGCCTTTGAGGAAAAGAGAGAGGTGCTGGAGCAAGTCGCTACTCGTCTACCAGGAGCGATGTTTGACATAATGGATTTGCGGAGGCTTGTCCTAGGATCTCCAGACATCCCAAACCGAGGACAGCCCTGCTGTCACACCCTGCCAGTACCCGAAAAGTTTCTGGTTGCAATATCAGAGGTGGGGATTTAGAAAAATATGTTATGGCACTTCGTCTCCAATTGCTCCAGGGTTGCCTACGCAAGCTCTTTGGGAATTGGAATATGCAAAATGTGTTTATAGACCAATATCAACAATTGTTATTATCATTAGAGCGCATATAATTTGTAGTTACAATCCCCGCATGTAGTTTCTTGCCCAGATTTTTTGGGGCACCGTGCCACATGTCAAGGGAATTAAGAATACTACAGTCCTCGTATACTTCCTCTGGATTTGTATGTAGGACAATACAGATTGGAAATATCACATGTTCAAACTCACAAACACAAGACAATAAAACGTTGCGTAATCACGACGTAAATACACCTAGACAGGTGGTGCTTAACTCGTTAGGGTCGAAATCTGCATCTACGTGTCAGTGCAGATCTTCCTCAACTTCCTGACCTCCAAGAATAGCTGGTCAATCGTCTCAGTTAAAGGTCTGACATCAGCCCTGTTCTCCTGCCAATGACATCAGCCCTCTTCTCCTGCCAATGACTTCAGATCTCTTCTCCTGCCAATGACTTCAGCCCTCAAGTCCGGGCTCTGGTTGGGCAACTCAAGGACATTCAGAGACGTGTCCCAAAGCCACTCCTGCATTCTCTTGGCCGTGTGCTTAGGGTCATTGTCCTACTGGAAGGTGAACCTTCACCCCCAGGCTGAGGTCCTGAGCACTCTGGAGCAGGTTTTCATCAAGGATCTCTCTGTACTTTGCTCCTGATTGTTAGGGTGCTGCATACAGGGTTGTCCTTCTGGAAGGTTCTCCCATCTCCACAAAGGAACTCTAGAGCTCTGTCAGAGTGACCATCGGGTTCTTGGTGACCTCCCTGACCAAAGCCCTTCTCCCCCGATTGCTCAGTTTGGCCGGGCAGCCAGCTCTAAGAAGAGTCTTGGTGGTTTGAAACTTCTTCCATTTAAAAACGATGGGGGCTACTGTGTTCTTGGAGACTTTCAATGCTGCAGAAAATGTTTGGTACCCTTTCTCAGATCTGTGCTTCTACACAATCCTGTGTCGGAACTCTACTAAAAATTATTTCGACCTCAAAGCTTGGTTTTTGCACTGACCTATAAAGACAGATAGATGCGTGCCTTTCCAAATTATGTCCAATCAATCAAGTTGTAGAAACATCTCACCTGATCTCAAATTCGCACCTCAATGCAAAGGGTCTGAATACGTATGTAAATAAGGTATTTCTGTTTTTTTATTTTTTATACATTTGCAAATATTCTTAAGACCTGTTTTCGCTTTGTCGTTATGGATAATTGTGTGTAGATTGATGAGGGAAAAAAACGATTTAATACATTTTATAATAAGGCTGTAACGTAACAAAATGTGGAGAAGGTCATGGGGTCTGAATACTTCCCGAAGGCCCTGTATGTACCTTTCACACCTTGGTCATAAAAAACACAAACTCACAAAGGAAAAATATTAGCCTTTTGTATAGACTTTCAAAAAGTCTTTGATGCTATATGGCATGAAGGATGTTCTTAAAACTCCTTCAAATTTGTGTAAGAGGTAAGGTCTATGATATTATTAATGTGATCTATAAGGAAAACTAATGTTGTGTAAAAGTTGAATACAATATAACACAATTCTTTAGTCAGGACAGAGCAGTGAGAGAAGTTTTCAGTATTAGTACAACCTTATTCAATATGTATAAATGAACTGGCCATATAGAAGTATCATATTAGAAGTATCTATGTCTCTGGGACTCAAAAGTTTATATTATATGCAGATAACTTAGTAATATTGACACCAACAGAACAGGGGCTACAACAAATTATTAATTAAAGCAGTAGATTTACCTTTATTTATTTTACTAGGCAAGACAGTTAAGAACACATTTTTATTTTCAATGACGGCCTAGGAACAGGCCTGTTCAGGGGCAGAACGACAGATTTGTACCTTGTCATCTCAGGGATTTGAACTTGCAACCTTCGGGTTACTAGTCCAACGCTCTAACCACTAGGCCACCCTGCCACCCTAGGGACTGGGCACTATCCATTAATATAATAATACAAATATAAAATATAAAATAATAATAATAATGATCTTTCAGGAAAAGTCCAGATCTCAGGGAATTAGATAGCATTTCAACCTAGGAGAAACAACCCTGAAACCCTTACCTTGGTCTGACAAGAAGTTTATAAACAAGAAGTTTATCTGGGCGGTTTGACACGGCCATGAAGTCTCTAAAGCACACAGAGCAGATTCTGCATTTAGTAAGACTCCCAATTAGAATTTGGCTTAAATGATTTAACTCCTTCTATATGGTAGCAACATTTGGTGAACCCTTTACAATTTAAAACATAAGGGATAAAATATGGGGAAAAAGTATGGGATAAATGTCCCACCAAAATACTGTACCTGAAATTTAGAAAAAATATTATAGTTGTGTGCGCAGAAATGCCCCAAACCTAGCCTTTAGGCAAGAAATGTCCCAAACCTAGCCTTTAGGCAAGAAATGTCCCAAAACTAGCCTTTAGGCAAGAAATGTCCCAAACCTAGCCTTTAGGCAAGAAATGTCCCAAAACTAGCCTTTAGGCAAGAAATGTCCCAAACCTAGCCTTTAGGCAAGAAATGTCCCAAACCTAGCCTTTAGGCAAGAAATGTCCCAAAACTAGCCTTTAGGCAAGAAATGTCCCAAAACTAGCCTTTAGGCAAGAAATGCCCCAAAACTAGCCTTTAGGCAAGAAATGCCCCAAAACTACCCTGTTTGTCATGACTTGGGAGAAAATTCCAAATGGAGAAAAGAGCCACCAAATTCTGGACTCCTACAGATGTAGGATCTTAATTTGATCACTCTTTTGTTCTTGAGAATTTGCAAACTTGTCGTGAAATGCACATTTGTAGTTTAATCTCGGTTTAAAAAGGATTATCAAGTTTGTAATTTCCACTTTAACATTTCAGATTTGAGTTGCACTAACACAAAATATATCAACCCCTACAAAGTCGTCCATCAATTATAATCCATATAAAAATCCACATATCCTGTTGCTGCAGGTTTAATTATCCTGCTGTAGCAAACTGGCTCGAATTAAGATCCTACATCTGTAACACACTGTGATCCAGAATAGTATCATCACAAGGCTTTCTTATGTAAACACCACAACCCAGAGAGTGGTGCTTTAGAGCAACTGTCCCCAAAAGCTACATTTCAAACCATAAATAACAACATTCTAACAAATAGAAATCGCTAACCAAAATACATACACTAATTATGTGACCACAGCATGGCAATAGATACAGACTCAGTGACCATAGCATGGCAATAGATACAGACCAATGTACAGACTCAGTGACCATAGCCTGGCAATAGATACAGACCAATGTACAGACTCAGTGACCATAGCCTGGCAATAGATACAGACCAATGTACAGACTCAGTGACCATAGCCTGGCAATAGATACAGACCAATGTACAGACTCAGTGACCATAGCCTGGCAATAGATACAGACCAATGTACAGACTCAGTGACCATAGCCTGGCAATAGATACAGACCAATGTACAGACTCAGTGACCATAGCCTGGCAATAGATACAGACCAATGTACAGACTCAGTGACCATAGCCTGGCAATAGATACAGACCAATGTACAGACTCAGTGACCATAGCCTGGCAATAGATACAGACCAATGTACAGACTCAGTGACCATAGCCTGGTAATAGATACAGACCAATGTACAGACTCAGTGACCATAGCCTGGCAATAGATACAGACCAATGTACAGACTCAGTGACCATAGCATGGTAATAGATACAGACCAATGTACAGACTCAGTGACCATAGCCTGGCAATAGGTATAGACTCAGTGACCATAGCCTGGCAATAGATACAGACAAATATACAGACTCAGTGACCATAGCCTGGCAATAGATACAGACCAATGTACAGACTCAGTGACCATAGCCTGGCAATAGATACAGACCAATGTAGACTCAGTGACCATAGCCTGGCAATAGATACAGACCAATGTAGACTCAGTGACCTCAGCTGCCTGTTGAGGAGAAAATCTGCATTTTGTTAGGAGAAAATATAAACATAGAGGGAGAGAGAGAGAGAGAGCGAAGGGGAGAGAGGCAGCTGAGACTGTGTGTGTACGTGTGTGTGTGCCTGTGTGCGTCAGTCATGTTGGATGTATAACCTTGAGCGACTCTGGTTTCTGTTGTTCAGACAGACAGCCATGCAGCCAACAGGGATACCTTGTCTCATCACTCAGACGACACAAACTGTGTTTGAACTCCACTGTCTACTGCTTGTTGTAGTACTTCAGGGCTGTGGTGGTGTTGCTGTCGAAGAACTAGTTTTTTTTTTTCAGTTTGCAGACAGTTTTACAGACAACAGCTGCTTCAGTAGACAATCAGCTGTACCAGACAAACGTTAGTAAGCGATAAGCAAGAGACACACTGTGTTTGTTGTTGATAAGGATAAATTATGAAATTTATCCTTTGTAGCCTAGTGGTTAGAGCGTTGGACTAGCAACCAAAAGGTTGCAAGTTCAAATCCCCGAGCTGACAAGGTACAAATCTGTTGTTCTGCCCCTGAACAGGCAGTTAACCCACTGTTCCTAGGCCGTCATTGAAAATAAGAATTTGTTCTCAACTGACTTGCCTAGTAAAATAAAAAAATGGATTAGTTATTCACGATAATCCACTGGTAATGCCTGTTGACTGTTCTATTTGAATAATCACTCACTGTTGCCACTCCTCTTTGTGTCTATGAACAGACTTGAGCTGTGTCATTCAAGATAATCCACAAGTTATTATGCCTTATTGCGTAATGAAACTCATTAAATGGAAGGTATAGTGTCTGCAGGTTTTCCTTGTACTTGACTGATCAGGTCATTGATTAGTCAGGAACTCACCTCACCTGGTATTTGTTATTTTAATAGGATCGTCATTAGCTGTTATGAAAGCAACAGCTACTCTTCCTGGTTGTCTGGTTGACTAGGTCTTAATGAGATACGAATTGAAAGGACACAACAACAACAACCAGTAGACCCTCTGATATAAAGGACACAACAACAACAACCAGTAGACCCTCTGATATAAAGGACACAACAACAACAACCAGTAGACCCTCTGATATAAAGGACACAACAACAACAACCAGTAGACCCTCTGATATAAAGGACACAATAACAACCAGTAGACCCTCTGATATAAAGGACACAACAACAACAACCAGTAGACCCTCTGATATAAAGGACACAACAACAACAACCAGTAGACCCTCTGATATAAAGGACACAACAACAACAACCAGTAGACCCTCTGATATAAAGGACACAACAACAACCAGTAGACCCTCTGATATAAAGGACACAACAACAACAACCAGTAGACCCTCTGATATAAAGGACACAACAACAACAACCAGTAGACCCTCTGATATAAAGGACACAATAACAACCAGTAGACCCTCTGATATAAAGGACACAACAACAACAACCAGTAGACCCTCTGATATAAAGGACACAACAACAACAACCAGTAGACCCTCTGATATAAAGGACACAACAACAACAACCAGTAGACCCTCTGATATAAAGGACACAATAACAACCAGTAGACCCTCTGATATAAAGGACACAATAACAACCAGTAGACCCTCTGATATAAAGGACACAACAACAACCAGTAGACCCTCTGAACAACAACCAGTAGACCCTCCAACCACACAGGCAAGATGGTGAAGAAGGCGCAGCAGCGCATCTTCAACCTCAGGAGGCTGATGAAAATTTGGCTTGTCACCAAAAACACTCACAAACTTTTACAGATGCACAATCGAGAACATCCTGTCAGGCTGTATCACCGCCTGGTACGACAACAACACCGCCTGGTACTCCGCCCACAACCGTAAGGCTCTCCAGAGGGTAGTGTTGTGACAGTGTATTAGTTAATATGAAGACTGTTGCTCACTGAATGATTAAACGTTTCTAATTGCTTGATTAACTGAATCAAGCAATTATTAACTCATTAACCTGGGGCACCATGGGAAAATATGGTGTTGTAAAATATCGATTTAACAACAGCCGCTAATTAATCAGTTACCGCTACAGTCTTGTTCTGAACGTCGCATAATCTGGGAATCTGCACGGACCCGGGTCTCACCAATGAGTTCGGACCCGGGTCTCACCAATGTGTTCGGACCCGGGTCTCACCAATGAGTTCGGACCCGGGTCTCACCAATGAGTTCGGACCCGGGTCTCACTAATGAGTTCCACACCAATCTTAGTTGAGTATTTATTTACTAGAAAGCTAAAATGATGATCAAAGATACACATACACAAAAACACATTCTAGGCGGCTACCGATTAGAACTTAGTATAACGGGCCAACACACTATGACGCGTGTTGCCCAAAATGGGGATTTAAAAGAGAGAGAAAAAGAGAAAGTACACGAGAGAAATATACATTTGGGTGAATTTGCCAGCTATTCTTATTCTAACCCTAGCCTTGCCCCAAACTGCCGCTCTTATGGGTCAGAATATAATGATGTAATTACGTGGGGAAGTTCGCTGTGGATCCTCCGCATGAACCGTTCAGGCTGCTCAATGACGCACTTCTCCGGCGCACCTCTCTGGTCGTCCTCACGATGTCAGTGTCCTTTTGGCTTAGGAGTCTGTTTCCTCACCCTTGCTCTGGAAGGGCTCTTCTGAGGACAGACAGCTCTGTAGCTCAGAGCTCACAGCACAGGAATGAAACCTTTTAGATAGCACGATTCAATGGGGAGTGGAGGCTAGGTGGTTCGACTTGAATTCACCCGCTTAGACACAGCTACTCATCCGTAGCTTGGGTAGAAAAATATTTCTTTGTCGTCAAACTTGTGTTGCGTTTTGGGTTCGTTTACTTTTTAGACCTCGGCTGCAGCTTGGGTCACGTAGTCTTATCTGTAAATTCTTTACTCACAGGTTTTATACCCTCGTGTCAGAAGTGGGCGTAACCGCCTTTAGGGCAATTCTCTGGGCCTACCAAGTTGTGGGCAAGGTCTAGATTTGACTCAAATCCAATGTTAGACAACTAACTTCACATTTAATCTTTACCAAAACATTCTCTTTGATTTGGACATTTTCCATACAACGTACAATGTATAAACATCAAACATATACTAGGTAAACTGTTGACGTTACAATGTTTTCGTAGTAACGTCATCTATTAACCTTTAAGAACAGAACCAAATGACGTACATTTTCATATTCTATCTATCGTCATGACCACCAAATGACATACATTTTCATATTCCATCTATCGTCATGACCACCAAATGACATACATTTTCATATTCTATCTATCGTCATGACCACCAAATGACATACATTTTCATATTCCATCTATCGTCATGACCACCAAATGACGTACATTTTCATATTCCATCTATCGTCATGACCACCAAATGACATACATTTTCATATTCCATCTATCGTCATGACCACCAAATGACGTACATTTTCATATTCCATCTATCGTCATGACCACCAAATGACATACATTTTCATATTCCATCTATCGTCATGACCACCAAATGACATACATTTTCATATTCCATCTATCGTCATGACCACCAAATGACATGCATTTTCATATTCTATCTATCGTCATGACCACCATTGTGGCTGACGGAAACCATTGTTCCAAAGTCCCTTTATTTCATGTTTAATGTTCTGAGGCTGGGTCTCCATAGTAACAGGACAAAGGAATGTTGTCTGTGGCCTGAGATTTACCAGGGGCGTGAGGGGTTACAAAACCCCCATATCTTCAGACCCCTAGATCTCTCCTCCTCTGTTGGGGTTGAGAGATAATCTGTAGGGTTGTGGTCTCCTGTAACCTGACCTGATCAGGACAGTCATGACAGTAGTGAGGTCTGCACAATGCATCACCGGGGGCAAACTACATGCCCTCCAGGACACCTACACCACCCGATGTCACAGGAAGGCCAAAAAGATCATCAAGGACAACAACCACCCAAGCCACTGCCTGTTCACCCCGCTATCATCCAGAAGGCGAGGTCAGTACAGGTGCATCAAAGCTGGGACCGAGAGACTGTAAAACAGCTTCTATCTCAAGGCCATCAGACTGTTAAACAGCCATCACTAACACTGAGTGTCACGTTCTGACCTCTATTTCTGTTGTTTTGTATTTATTTAGTATGGTCAGGGCGTGAGTTGGGTGGGCAGTCTATGTTTGTTTTTCTATGTTTTGGGGCATTTCTATGTTTTCGGCCTAGTATGGTTCTCAATCAGAGGCAGGTGTCATTAGTTGTCTCTGATTGAGAATCATACTTAGGTAGCCTGGGTTTCACTGTGTGTTTGTGGGTGATTGTTCCTGTCACTGTGTTTGTCGTCACAGGATAGGACTGTTTTGCGTTCTCACATTTCTTGTTTTCGTTAGTTTGTTCATGTGTAGTGATTTATTAAAATATGAACAACCACCACGCTGCGCTTTGGTCCGCTTCTCCTCCTCCTACAGATGAACGCCCTTACAGAATCACCCACCGCAACAGGACCAAGCGGCGTGGTAACGGGCAACAGCGGCACAAGGAGGAATGGACTTGGGATGATGTGTTGGACGGCAAGGGTTGCTACACATGGGAGGAGATCCTGGCGGGAAAGGATCGCCTTCCATGGGAACAGGTGGAGGCAGCGAGGAGAGCAGAGGCAGCCGGAGAGAGGAGCCGGCGATATGAGGGAACACGGTTGGCAAGGAAGCCCGGGAGTCAGCCCCAAAAAATTCTTGGGGGGGGCTAACGGGGAGTATGGCTACGCCAGGTAGGAGACCTGAGCCAACTTCCTGTGGTTACCGGGGGGCTAGAGAGACCGGGCAGGCACCGTGTTATGCTGTGGAGCGCACGGTGTCCCCAGTGCGGGTGCACAGCCCGGTGCGGTACATTCCAGCTCCGCGTATCGGCCGGGCTAGAGTGGGCATCGAGCCAAGTGCCATGAAGCCGGCTCTACGCATCTGGTCTCCAGTGCGTCTCCTTGGGCCGGCTTACATGGCACCAGCCTTGCGCACGGTGTCCCTGGTTCGCCTGCATAGCCCAGTGCGGGCTATTCCACCTCGCCGCACTGGCAGGGCGACCGGGACCATTCAACCGGGTAAGGTTGGGCAGGCTCGGTGCTCAAGAGCTCCAGTGCGCCTGCACGGCCCGGTCTATCCATCACCACCTCCACGCACCAGCCCTCCGGTGGCAGCTCCCCGTACCAGGCTGTCTCTCCGGCCCATCCTTGCAGGGGCTCTCTCCTCTCCAGCGCTGCCGGAGTCTCCCGCCTCTCCGGCGCTACCAGAGCCTTCCTCCTCTCCAGCGCTGCCGGAGTCTCCCGCCTGTTTGGCGCTACGAGAGCTACTCAGTCCGGCGCTTCCAGAGCCTTCCTCCTCTCCAGCGCCGCCAGTGCCGCTCGTCAGCCCAGCGCCGCCAACGCCGCCCGTCTGCCCAGCGCCGCCAGTGCCGCCCGTCAGTCCGGCGGTTCCAGAGCCTTCCTCCTCTCCAGCGCCGCCAGTGCCGCCCGTCTGCCCAGCGCCGCCAGCGCCGCCCGTCTGCCCAGCGCCGCCCGTCTGCCCAGCGCCGCCAGTGCCGCCCGTCTGCCCAGCGCCGCCCGTCTGCCCAGCGCCGCCAGTGCCGCCCGTCTGCCCAGCGCCGCCAGTGCTGCCCGTCTGCCCAGCGCCGCCAGTGCTGCCCGTCTGCCCAGCGCCGCCAGTGCTGCCCGTCTGCCCAGCGCCGCCCGTCTGCCAGGAGCCGCCAGTGCCGCCCGTCTGCCAGGATCCGCCAGTGCCGCCCGTCTGCCAGGAGCCGCCAGTGCCGCCCGTCTGCCAGGAGCCGCCAGTGCCGCCCGTCTGCCAGGAGCCGCCAGTGCCGCCCGTCAGCCAGGGGCCGCCAGTGCCGCCCGTCAGCCAGGGGCCGCCAGTGCCGCCCGTCAGCCAGGGGCCGCCCGTGCCGCCAGTCAGCCAGGGGCCGCCAGTGCCGCCAGTCAGCCAGGGGCCGCCAGTGCCGCCAGTCAGCCAGGGGCCGCCAGTGCCGCCAGTCAGCCAGGGGCCGCCAGTGCCGCCAGTCAGCCAGGGGCCGCCAGTCAGCCAGGGGCCGCCAGTGCCGCCAGTCAGCCAGGGGCCGCCAGTAAGCCAGGGGCCGCCAGTGCCGCCAGTCAGCCAGGGGCCGCCAGTAAGCCAGAGGCCGCCAGTGCCGTCAGTCAGCCAGGGGCCGCCCGAGCAGCTGCCCCTCTGTCCAGAGCAGCTGTCGCCCCTCTGTCCCAAGCTGCTGCCGCCCCTCTGTCCCGAGCAGCTGTCCCTCTGTCCCGAGCAGCTGTCCCTCTGTCCCGAGCAGCTGTCCCTCTGTCCCGAGCAGCTGCCGCCCCTCTGTCCCGAGCTGCTATCGCCCCTCTGTCCCGAGCTGCTATCGCCCCTCTGTCCCGAGCTGCTATCGCCCCTCTGTCCCGAGCAGCTGCCCCTCTGTCCCGAGCAGTTGTCCCTCTGTCCCGAGCAGCTGCTTCACCTCTGTCCCGAGCTGCCCCTCTGTCCCGAGCAGCCCCTCTGTCCAGTGGGGTCATTGAGAGGGGTGGCCATGGTGAGTAAGCCAGGGAGGCGGACAATAAGGCGGACTAAGACAATGGTGAAGTGGGGTCCGCGTCCCGCGCCAGAGCCGCCACCGCGGACAGACGCCCACCCAGACCCTCCCCTATAGGTCAAGGTTTTGCGGCCGGAGTCCGCACCTTTGGGGGGGGGGTACTGTCACGTTCTGACCTCTATTTCTGTTGTTTTGTATTTATTTAGTATGGTCAGGGCGTGAGTTGGGTGGGCAGTCTATGTTTGTTTTTCTATGTTTTGGGGCATTTCTATGTTTTCGGCCTAGTATGGTTCTCAATCAGAGGCAGGTGTCATTAGTTGTCTCTGATTGAGAATCATACTTAGGTAGCCTGGGTTTCACTGTGTGTTTGTGGGTGATTGTTCCTGTCACTGTGTTTGTCGTCACAGGATAGGACTGTTTTGCGTTCTCACATTTCTTGTTTTCGTTAGTTTGTTCATGTGTAGTGATTTATTAAAATATGAACAACCACCACGCTGCGCTTTGGTCCGCTTCTCCTCCTCCTACAGATGAACGCCCTTACACTGAGTGGCTTCTGCCAACATACTGACTCAATCTCGAGCCACTTTAATAATTAAAAATTGATGTAATAAATGTATCACGAGTCACTTTAAACAATGCCACTTAATATAATGTTTAATTATCCCACATTACTCATCTCATCTCATACTGTACTCGATACCATCTACTGCATCTTACATACGCCGCTCTTTACCATCACTCATTCATATATCTTTATGTACATATTCTTCATTCCTTTCCAGGTAGTTGTTGTGAAATTGTTAGGTAAGATTTCTTGTTAGATATTACTGCACGGTCGGAACTAGAAGCACAAGCATTTCGCTACACTCGCTTTAACATCTGCTAAACATGTGTATGTGACAATTAAAATTTGATTCGATTTGAGAAGACCCCCAGTATTAGTCAAGAGGACCCAGTGGTATTCATCAAAAGAGTAGTGGTAATTGTACAAGTGTGTGTGTACGTGTGTGCGAGCTTGTGTGTGTGTGTGTGGGTAATACTTAGAAACCTGAGAGGTAATTGTCACAGAGGTGTCTCAGCTCTCCCACTCATATTAACAACAGTTTAACTGGTTCTGGTGGGAATCGGCCTGATACAGACTCTCCGTGACATTACATTAACACAGCCATGGCATATCTCACTTCACCCGTTAAACCGTATGGCGCTGCTGTGTTTAATCAAGTCATCTCAGCCGTAGGCGACAGTTTTCAATAGAGTGGTGTTCTCGGGCATATCAAGGTATATTTGCTGGGAATTAACATCAAATTCAAGGACAGGAGGAGGTGTAAGGTTGAGGATATCGTAAAATAGACACCGCGGTAGTGACAGACATTTAGCAGTGACTAGTCATTCACTATGGTGAGCAATACCATGGGCATCATTTATAACCAGTAGCAATACCAGGGGCCTCATTTATAACCAGTAGCAATACCAGGGGCATCATTTATAACCAGTAGCAATACCAGGGGCCTCATTTATAACCAATAGCAATACCATGGGCATCATTTATAACCAGTAGCAATACCATGGGCATCATTTATAACCAGTAGCAATACCAGGGGCCTCATTTATAACCAATAGCAATACCATGGGCATCATTTATAACCAGTAGCAATACCATGGGCATCATTTATAACCAGTAGCAATACCAGGGGCCTCATTGATAACCAATAGCAATACCAGGGGCCTCATTTATAACCAATAGCAATACCAGGGGCCTCATTTATAACCAATAGCAATGCCAGGGGCCTCATTTATAACCAATAGCAATACCAGGGGCATCATTTATAACCAATAGCAATACCAGGGGCCTCATTTATAACCAGTAGCAATACCATGGGCATCATTTATAACCAGTAGCAATACCATGGGCATCATTTATAACCAGTAGCAATACCAGGGGCCTCATTTATAACCAATAGCAATACCAGGGGCCTCATTTATAACCAACAGCAATACCAAGGGCCTCATTTATAACCAACAGCAATACCAAGGGCCTCATTTATAACCAACAGCAATACCAAGGGCCTCATTTATAACCAACAGCAATACCAAGGGCCTCATTTATAACCAACAGCAATACCAGGGGCCTCATTTATTACCAACAGCAATACCAGGGGCCTCATTTATTACCAACAGCAATACCAAGGGCCTCATTTATAACCAGTAGCAATACCAAGGGCCTCATTTATTACCAACAGCAATACCAGGGGCCTCATTTATTACCAACAGCAATACCAGGGGCCTCATTTATTACCAACAGCAATACCAAGGGACTCATTTATAACCAACAGCAATACCAGGGGCCTCATTTATTACCAACAGCAATACCAAGGGCCTCATTTATAACCAACAGCAATACCAAGGGCCTCATTTCTAACCAGTAGCAATACCAAGGGCCTCATTTATTACCAACAGCAATACCAGGGGCCTCATTTATTACCAACAGCAATACCAGGGGCCTCATTTATAACCAACAGCAATACCAGGGGCCTCATTTATAACCAACAGCAATACCAGGGGCCTCATTTATTACCAACAGCAATACCAGGGGCCTCATTTATAACCAACAGCAATACCAGGGGCCTGATTTATAACCAACAGCAATACCAAGGGCCTCATTTATAACCAACAGCAATACCAAGGGCCTCATTTATAACCAACAGCAATACCAAGGGCCTCATTTATAACCAACAGCAATACCAAGGGCCTCATTTATAACCATTGCGTACATTTCTCAAAACAATTCACACAAAAGTGAGGAATTTATTCTGCAGTGGTTCTGAAAATAAAATAAATCATTTCCTCAGAACACCCTCATCAGCCCACTTCCTGTTGTTTACGAAGCATTTGGTAAATACATTTGATTTGACTAAAGGTGATTGGTTTGGGAATTCAACCAGTGATCAGGAGATCCGGTGCTGTTTTCAGGTAAGCTACGTCAGGTCAGTGGGATAGGTAGGAGTTTACGTAGAAATAACAAAGAGCACAATACTCACAGAAATTCCGCGTCAAGAGACGTCTTTTCTATGTTGTCTGATATATCTTTACGTTCCAATGATGGTTCAATCAATAGCAATGCCAGGGATGTTTACATTATGATTACATTACATGGTTTGACCAACTCAGTGTCCTTGTGGTTATAGTGTCCGTCCTGAGATTGGAAGGTTGGGAGTTTGATCCTCGCAGAATCATACCAAAGACTGTGAAAATGGGACTGGATGCATCTCTGCGTTGTAGCATTAAGGAGAGCTTGGGGGTAAGGCCCTACGGTACACTAGTGTCCAGGGGGTGTAGTTGTGCATCAAGGGGTAAGGCCCTGTGATACACTAGTGTCCAGGGGGTGTAGTCGTGCATCAAGGGGTAAGGCCCTGTGATACACTAGTGTCCAGGGGGTGTAGTCATGCATCAAGGGGTAAGGCCCTGTGATACACTAGTGTCCAGGGGGTGTAGTTGTGTATCAAGCTGTTTCCTTCATATCCTCAGACAGTATAAAACTGACTGGAAATATGTATCCATCAAAAACAGAGAGGTACCATGTTGTTTTATCAATGTGGCTCGTACGTTAAGAGAACGGAGATCAATCCATTGGGCACAGACGTCTAATTCCACGTTGGTTCAACATAAGTTTGTTTAAATGACGTGGAAACAACATTGCTTCCACCAGTGTGTGTCCATTTGGAAGAGAGTCAATTCAACTTTCTAACAGACTAAACAGACTGTGTGTGTGTGTGTGTTTTGTGTGTGTGTGTTTTGTGTGTGTGTACGTGTGCGTGTGTGTATCAGTCTGTCTGATGTGATGTGCCAATGACTTGTGAGCAGTGAGCTGTGAGCAAATCCAATTGATTGATCTGTGGGCTGAAGGAAACAGACTGATGATCTAACAGCACCAATCTGACACGGTTCATCCATCACGTATAGACTGTTTCCCCAGCCGATACGGCCTAGACGTCAGCCTTGGAGCGTGTCAAATCCTGGTCACGTCGAAGACCATTCTAAAGGCCCTCCAACAGTATCCAAGAACACTATGCACCAACGGACAGAAAAAAAAACATACCAAGTCTGAACCAACTCTGTACACCAACCACAGAGAAAACAAACAAGAACTCTTCTAGTAGAACATTCAAGCACTCTTCTAGTAGAACATTCAAGAACTCTTCTAGTAGAACATTTAAGAACTCTTCTAGTAGAACATTCAAGAACTATTCTAATAGAACATTCAAGAACTCTTCTAATAGAACATTCAAGAACTCTTCTAGTAGAACATAGAACATACAGGAACTATCCTCTAATAGAACATTCAAGAACTCTTCTAATAGAACATTCAAGAACTCTTCTAGTAGAACATTCAAGAAGTCTTCTAGTAGAACATTCAAGAACTCTTCCAGTAGAACATTCAAGAACTCTTCTAGTAGAACGTTCAAGAACTCTTCTAGTAGAACATTCAAGAACTCTTCTAATAGAACATTCAAGAACTCTTCTAGTAGAACATTCAAGAAGTCTTCTAGTAGAACATTCAAGAACTCTTCCAGTATAACTTTCAAGAACTCTTCTAGTAGAACGTTCAAGAACTCTTCTAATAGAACGTTCAAGAACTCTTCTAGTAGAACATTTAAGAACTCTTCTAATAGAACATTCAAGAACTATTCTAATAGAACATTCAAGAACTCTTCTAGTAGAACATTCAAGAACTCTTCTAGTAGAACATTCAAGAACTCTTCCAGTAGAACATTCAAGAACTCTTCTAGTAGAACGTTCAAGAACTCTTCTAGTAGAACATTCAAGAACTCTTCTAATAGAACATTCAAGAACTCTTCTAGTAGAACATTCAAGAAGTCTTCTAGTAGAACATTCAAGAACTCTTCCAGTATAACTTTCAAGAACTCTTCTAGTAGAACGTTCAAGAACTCTTCTAATAGAACGTTCAAGAACTCTTCTAGTAGAACATTTAAGAACTCTTCTAATAGAACATTCAAGAACTCTTCTAATAGAACATTCAAGAACTCTTCTAGTAGAACATTCAAGAACTCTTCTAGTAGAACATTCAAGAACTCTTCTAGTAGAACGTTCAAGAACTCTTCTAGTAGAACATTCAAGTGGAGTCTTAATTCAATGGCTCAGACACGAGGCGTATGTGGCAGGGTCTACAGGAAATCACGGAACTACAAAAAGAAAACCAGCCATGTCACGGACACCGAAGTCATGCTTTCAGACAAACTAAACACTTTCTTTGCCCGCTTTGAGGATAATACAGTGCCACCCCCGCGGCCCGCTAAGAAGGACTGCACCCCCCCACTCCCTTTTTCTAGTGGCCGACGTGAGTAAAACATTTAAACATTCTAACCCTCGCAAGGCCGCTGGTCCAGACGACATCACTAGCCACGTCCTCAGAGCATGCGCAGACCATGTTTACGGACTTATTCAATCTCTCCCTATCCCAGTCTGCTGTCCCCACATGCTTCAAAATGGCTACCGTTGTTCCTTTACCTTTACTAAATGCCTACCGCCCAGTAGCACTCACTTCTGTCATCATGTAGTGCTTTGAGAGACTAGTCAAGGATCACCTCCACCCTACCGGCCACTCTAGACCCACTTCAGTTTGCATACCGCCCCAACAGGTCCACAGACGATGCAATCACCATCACACTGCCCTATCCCATCTGGACAAGAGGAATACCTATGTAAGAATGCTGTTCATTGACTAAACCTCAGCATTCAACGCCATAGTAGAATTCAACACCATAGTAATCCTCCAAGCTTATCATCAAGCTGGAGACCCTGGGTCTCAACCTCGCCCTCTACAATTGGGTCCTGGACATTCTGACGGGCCACGCCCAGGTGGTGAAAGTAGGAAACAACATCTCCACTTCGCTGACCCTCAACACTGTGGCCCCACAAAGGTGCGTGCTCAGCCCCCTCACGAGGGAGCGTGCTCAGCCCCCTCCTGCACTCCCTGTTCACCCACGACTGCGTGGCCATGCACGCCTCCAACTCAATCATCAAGTTTGCAGACGACACAAAGCCTGGGGCGTCAGGGTAGCCTAGTGGTTAGAGCGTTGGACTAGTTGCAAGGTTGCAAGTTCAAATCCCCGAGCTGACAAGGTACAAATCTGTCGTTCTGCCCCTGAACAGGCAGTTAACCCACTGTTCCCAGGCCGTCATTGAAAATAAGAATTTGTTCTTAACTGACTTGCCTAGTTAAATAAAGGTTAAAAAAAATAAAAATAAAAAAATAAAATTACCAACAATGACGAGACAGCCTACAAGGAGGAGGTGAGGGCACTCGGAGTGTGGTGTCAGGAAAACAACCTCTCACTCAACGTCAACAAAACAAAGGTGATGATTGTGGACTTCAGGAAACCGCAGAGGGAGCAGCCCCCTATCCACATCGACGGGACAGTAGTGGAGAAGGTAGAACGTTTTTCAACCTAAAGAGGCTGAAGAAATGTGTCTTGTCAACCAAAACGCTGACAAACTTTTACAGATGCGCAATCGAGAGCATCCTGTCAGCCTGTATCACAGCCTGGTACGGCAGCTGCACTGCCCACAACCGCAAGGCTCTCCAGAGGGTAGTGAGGTCTGCACAATGCATCACCGGGGGCAAACTACCTTCCCTCCAGGACACCTACACCACCCGATGTCACAGGAAGGCCATAAAGATCATCAAGGACAACAACCACCCGAGCTACTGCCTGTTCACAGCGCTACCATCCAGAAGGCGAAGTCAGTACAGGTGCATCATAGTTGGGACCGAGAGACTTAAAAACAACTTTTATCTCAAGGCCATCAGACCGTAAACAGCAATCACTAACTCAGAGAGGCTGCTGTCTACATTGAGACCCAATCACTGGCCACTTGAATAAATGGATCACCAGTCCCTTTAAACAATGCCACTTTAAATAATGCCACTTTAATAATGTTTACACATCTTATTTATGCATATCGCGGCTCCTCCTCTGCAGTGCAGGGGCGGTTCCTCCTGCAGGCAGAGGAGGGTCGTTAGTGATTGGCGTCACCTGGGATCAGAGTATTTCATCTCTCTCTCTCTCTCTCTTCCTCCAGGTATGAACCTGTTTTGTTTGTTCTGTTGTAGTTTTCACTCAGTCATTCACACACACAGATTCACGCATCCCTGCACTTTACATTATTATTATTATTACACTTTACATACACCTCACATTATGATACTTCCACACCTCATACCTTTTTCTTACTTTAAAGTTAATCGTTTTTGTTACAAATAAAGAACATGTTTTGATTGTCCTATACCTGTTGTTCGCGTCGCCTCATTTTTGCCACAGGCTATGAGCCGGCCTGTGACAATATGTATATACTGTATTTTATACCGTCTATTGCACCTTGCCTATGCCACTCGGCCATCGCTCATCCATATATTTATATGTACATATTCTCATTCACCCCCTTAGATTTGTGTGATTTAGGTAGTTGTTGGGAAAATGTTAGATAACTTGTTAGATATTACTGCACTGTCGGAACTAGAAGCACAAGCATTTCACAAGACTCGCATTAAAAATCTGCTAACCATGTGTACGTGACCAATAAAATGTGATTTGATGTGATTTGACTGTGTAGACTGTGTAAGACAAAACCCACAAAGAGACAACAGGCAAATACATACGAGGTCTCAATGTCTACACAGCGACAGCAGGGCGAGTTCAAACCGCAGTAGGATGGCTCTTCTCACAGGTGAGTGAATCAACTGAGCGCATGTTTGTGAATAATAAGAATATTAACCCATTTTATTTGGCGGAGGCCTGTCAGGGTCCTCAAAGGCCTACATACAGTATGAGCCCAGTGCAGTACGTCAGGAGGCCTACATACAGTATGAGCCCAGTGCAGTACGTCAGGAGGCCTACATACAGTATGAGCCCAGTGCAGTACGTCAGGAGGCCTACATACAGTATGAGCCCAGTGCAGTACGTCAGGAGGCCTACATACAGTATGAGCCCAGTGCAGTACGTCAGGAGGCCTACATACAGTATGAGCCCAGTGCAGTACGTCAGGAGGCCTACATACAGTATGAGCCCAGTGCAGTACGTCAGGAGGCCTACATACAGTATGAGCCCAGTGCAGTACGTCAGGAAGCCTACATACAGTATGAGCCCAGCGCAGTACATAAGATCATTCCATCAATTTCATCAATCAAAGTCAAATTTGATTCAAAGAACCAGACAAAACAGGACAGATAAAAAGAGGATGGAGGGGGGGGTAAAGGTTACAAACTGGTTTAGGGTAGAGGATACAAACTGGTTTAGGGTAGAGGATACAAACCTGGTTTAGGGTAGAGGTTACAAACTGGTTTAGGGTAGAGGATACAAACTGGTTTAGGGTAGAGGATACAAACTGGTTTAGGGTAGAGGTTACAAACCTGGTTTAGGGTAAAGGTTACAAACCTGGTTTAGGGTAAAGGTTACAAACTGGTTTAGGGTAGAGGATACAAACTGGTTTAGGGTAGAGGATACAAACCTGGTTTAGGGTAGAGGTTACAAACCTGGTTTAGGGTAAAGGTTACAAACCTGGTTTAGGGTAAAGGTTACAAACTGGTTTAGGGTAGAGGATACAAACTGGTTTAGGGTAGAGGTTACAAACCTGGTTTAGGGTAAAGGTTACAAACCTGGTTTAGGGTAAAGGATACAAACCTGGTTTAGGATAGAGGATACAAACTGGTTTAGGGTAGAGGATACAAACTGGTTTAGGGTAGAGGATACAAACTGGTTTAGGGTAGAGGATACAAACCTGGTTTAGGGTAAAGGTTACAAACCTGGTTTAGGGTAAAGGATACAAACTGGTTTAGGGTAGAGGATACAAACCTGGTTTAGGGTAAAGGTTACAAACCTGGTTTAGGGTAAAGGTTACAAACTGGTTTAGGGTAGAGGATACAAACTGGTTTAGGGTAGAGGTTACAAACCTGGTTTAGGGTAAAGGTTACAAACCTGGTTTAGGGTAGAGGATACAAACCTGGTTTAGGGTAGAGGATACAAACTGGTTTAGGGTAGAGGTTACAAACCTGGTTTAGGGTAAAGGTTACAAACCTGGTTTAGGGTAAAGGTTACAAACTGGTTTAGGGTAGAGGATACAAACTGGTTTAGGGTAGAGGTTACAAACCTGGTTTAGGGTAAAGGTTACAAACCTGGTTTAGGGTAAAGGATACAAACCTGGTTTAGGGTAGAGGATACAAACTGGTTTAGGGTAGAGGATACAAACTGGTTTAGGGTAGAGGATACAAACTGGTTTAGGGTAGAGGATACAAACTGGTTTAGGGTAGAGGTTACAAACTGGTTTAGGGTAGAGGATACAAACCTGGTTTAGGGTAAAGGTTAAAAACCTGGTTTAGGGTAGAGGATACAAACCTGGTTTAGGGTAGAGGTTACAAACTGGTTTAGGGTAGAGGTTACAAACTGGTTTAGGGTAGAGGATACAAACTGGTTTAGGGTAGAGGATACAAACCTGGTTTAGGGTAAAGGTTACAAACCTGGTTTAGGGTAAAGGTTACAAACTGGTTTAGGGTAGAGGATACAAACCTGGTTTAGGGTAAAGGTTACAAACCTGGTTTAGGGTAAAGGTTACAAACCTGGTTTAGGGTAGAGGTTACAAACTGGTTTAGGGTAGAGGTTACAAACTGGTTTAGGGTAGAGGATACAAACTGGTTTAGGGTAGAGGATACAAACCTGGTTTAGGGTAGAGGTTACAAACCTGGTTTAGGGTAAAGGTTACAAACCTGGTTTAGGGTAGAGGTTACAAACTGGTTTAGGGTAGAGGATACAAACTGGTTTAGGGTAGAGGTTACAAACCTGGTTTAGGGTAAAGGTTACAAACCTGGTTTAGGGTAGAGGACACGAACTGGTTTAGGGTAGAGGATACAAACTGGTTTAGGGTAGAGGTTACAAACTGGTTTAGGGTAGAGGTTACAAACTGGTTTAGGGTAGAGGTTACAAACCTGGTTTAGGGTAGAGGATACAAACTGGTTTAGGGTAGAGGTTACAAACCTGGTTTAGGGTAAAGGTTACAAACCTGGTTTAGGGTAAAGGTTACAAACCTGGTTTAGGGTAAAGGATACAAACCTGGTTTAGGGTAGAGGATACAAACTGGTTTAGGGTAGAGGATACAAACTGGTTTAGGGTAGAGGATACAAACTGGTTTAGGGTAGAGGATACAAACTGGTTTAGGGTAGAGGTTACAAACTGGTTTAGGGTAGAGGATACAAACCTGGTTTAGGGTAAAGGTTAAAAACCTGGTTTAGGGTAGAGGATACAAACCTGGTTTAGGGTAGAGGTTACAAACTGGTTTAGGGTAGAGGTTACAAACTGGTTTAGGGTAAAGGTTACAAACTGGTTTAGGGTAGAGGATACAAACCTGGTTTAGGGTAAAGGTTACAAACCTGGTTTAGGGTAAAGGTTACAAACCTGGTTTAGGGTAGAGGTTACAAACTGGTTTAGGGTAGAGGTTACAAACTGGTTTAGGGTAGAGGATACAAACTGGTTTAGGGTAGAGGATACAAACCTGGTTTAGGGTAGAGGTTACAAACCTGGTTTAGGGTAAAGGTTACAAACCTTGTTTAGGGTAGAGGTTACAAACTGGTTTAGGGTAGAGGATACAAACTGGTTTAGGGTAGAGGTTACAAACCTGGTTTAGGGTAAAGGTTACAAACCTGGTTTAGGGTAGAGGATACGAACTGGTTTAGGGTAGAGGATACAAACTGGTTTAGGGTAGAGGTTACAAACTGGTTTAGGGTAGAGGTTACAAACTGGTTTATGGTAGAGGTTACAAACCTGGTTTAGGGTAAAGGTTACAAACCTGGTTTAGGGTAAAGGTTACAAACTGGTTTAGGGTAGAGGATACAAACTGGTTTAGGGTAGAGGTTACAAACCTGGTTTAGGGTAAAGGTTACAAACCTGGTTTAGGGTAAAGGATAAAAACTGGTTTAGGGTAGAGGATACAAACCTGGTTTAGGGTAAAGGTTACAAACTGGTTTAGGGTAGAGGTTACAAACCTGGTTTAGGGTAGAGGTTCAAGTGTTGGGGTTGGGATATGAACCTGGTTTAGGGTAAATGTTTAGGTGGTGGGGTTGGGATATGAACCTGGTTTGGGGTAAATGTTTAGGTGGTGGGGTTGGGATATGAACCTGGTTTGGGGTAAATGTTTAGGTGGTGGGGTTGGGATATGAACCTGTTTTAGGGTAAATGTTTAGGTGGTGGGGTTGGGATATGAACCTGGTTTAGGGTAAATGTTTAGGTGGTGGGGTTGGGATATGAACCTGGTTTAGGGTAAATGTTTAGGTGGTGGGGTTGCACTTGTCTGGGAGCAGGACATAGGAGAGCTAAATAGATAATGGGAGACAAAAGTGAGAGACAAGAATGAATCAAATAAATCATCACAACAAAGGAATGTAGCTATTGAGCTAGAAATGAACATCCCGACAGTGTAAACAATGACAACACCTAGGATAGAGGCGGGGTGCTGGGCATCCTACAACATTTAGACTGACGGGGATAGAGGCAGGGTGCTGTGCATCCTACAACATTTAGACTGACGGGGATAGAGGCAGGGTGCTGTGCATCCTACAACACTTAGACTGACGGGGATAGAGGCAGGGTGCTGGGCATCCTACAACACTTAGACTGACGGGGATAGAGGCAGGGTGCTGGGCATCCTACAACACTTAGACTGACGGGGATAGAGGCAGGGTGCTGGGCATCCTGCAACACTTAGACTGACGGGGATAGAGGCAGGGTGCTGGGCATCCTACAACACTTAGACTGACGGGGATAGAGGCAGGGTGCTGGGCATCCTACAACACTTAGACTGATGGGGATAGAGGCAGGGTGCTGTGCATCCTACAACACTTAGACTGACGGGGATAGAGGCAGGGTGCTGTGCATCCTACAACACTTAGACTGACGGGGATAGAGACATCTGTGGCATTGTGCTGTGTGACAAAACTACACATTTTAGAGTGGCCTTTTATTGTTCCCAGCACAAGGTGCACCTGTGTAATGATCGCTCTGTTTAATCAGCTTCTTGATATGCCACACCTGCACGGAGGATCTCAATTGCAAACATTATTTGTCACCTTATTACCGCTCCCTAAAAGATGCTTGCAAAGTATTTCAAGATATGTTCACCCTCTAGTTGGTATTGTCATCGCAACAACTTAGTCCTTTTTTTAATAAACAGACTACGGCCGATGTATCTACTTGACAAGCATTCCTTTCAGTAGAAATAAAGAATTTCCTCGTTTAGCAAATCTACTGTGGCAATGTACCCCACACTTTGTGTGAAAGGAAACTGTTGGTGTAGAGGAGTGTCAAACTCTTTCCCACGGACGGACGAGTGTCTGCAGGTGTTTGGTTTTTCCTTTCAATTAAGACCTAGACAACTAGGTGAGGGTAGTTGCTTACTAATTAGAGAGCTTAATTCAGCAATCAAGTACAAGGGTGGAGGGAAAACTCGTTACACTAAGCCTTCCGTGGAATGTGTTTCCTATTTATGTTGTCAACAGCGTCTGGTTTGCTCTCTTCATATTAAGATCATGGGTAAAATATCCCTGGACTGTCCATGTTTAAAATGTCTAACTACATAATGTCAATCGAGGGATTGAGTTTTTTTGCCAGAAAGGTGTGGGCTGGAACCTACTGTGAGGGTTGGTAATATGCTTGGCCTATCATGAGGGTGTCTGTGTGTGCTGGAAGTAGCATTTTGCAACATAATGTGTGACTAGCAGGAAGGCTATGGCTAACCTTGGGTGTAGGCAGTTCTCATGAGTTGTGGGGGACACATACAGAACGTAGTGTAGCAAACAAAAGACTGTCTTTTGTTAGAACTCAAACTTGGCAATAACGGGAAACAGAGGTGTGGGCTCATAAGATATTCTGCCCAGCAACAACTACACCTGCCAACGGGAGCGCCTGGGGGCAGGGACCAGCCTGTGTGTGCCAACGATAGGCTGAGTGAGTCTAAACCACGGCCAGTCTCTACTCTGATAGGCTCAGAAGCGGGAACTACTTCTGTCAGAGTACATTAGAAGAACTAGTTAGTTCTCTGTTCTGCCCTGCGTGGTGTTACAGTGAACCCGTATATACGAAAATGGCATTTACCATTTATTGCTTACATAATAAAGAAGTTATAGTATACAATCGATGATTAATTTGCATTTTGTTCTGATACCAGATTTTAATTAACGCAACCTTAACACTACACAGTAGCTCTATATATGTGGGCTGGAACCTACACAGTAGCTCTATATATGTGGGCTGGAACCTACACAGTAGTTCTATATATGTGGGCTGGAACCTACACAGTAGCTCTATATAAACTCAACAAAAAAATAAATGTCCTCTCACTGTCAACTGCGTTTATTTTCAGCAAACTTAACATGTGCAAATATTTGTATGAACATAACAAGATTCAACAACTGAGACATAAACTGAACAAGTTCCACAGACATGTGACTAACAGAAATGGAATAATGTGTCCCTGAACAAAAGGGGGGTCAAAATCAAAAGTAACAGTCAATCTCTGGTGTGGCCACCAGCTGCATTAAGTACTACAGTGCATCTCCTCCTCATGGACTGCACCAGATTTGTCAGTTCTTGCTGTGAAACGTTACCCCACTCTTCCACCAAGGCACTTGCAAGTTCGCGGAAAATTTCTGAAGGGAATGGCCCTAGTCCTCACCCTCCGATCCAACATGAGGGAGGAGGATGTCTTCCCTGTAACGCACAGCGTTGAGATTGCCTGCAATGACAACAAGCTCAATCCGATGATGCAGTGACACAAAGATTCCCCATAAAAATAAGTTGGTTTAAGATAGAGAGATAAAGTTTATTTTGCATTGGATGAATCCACCACATCCACCAATGTAACCCTTCCGCGTCTGCATTGAAAGGTGACAGAGCTAAAGCAGTATTTGTCAGACCATGAGACATTCCCGAAAATTGGTCTTCTCACAGAATTGTCTGTAGCGTCCCCTCTATGGAAAGATGAGACTCTAACGATGATGTTCTCCATGTTGTTCTACGACCCACACAAGTGTCTTGGGACTCATCTGAATTCGGTACAGCCGATCTACCAACTTCTCTGTATGTAGCGTCTGAACAGTTTGGGCTACACAGGAATATGTGAGACTCTCATTAAGACCTGCATGTCAGTTGTTTTGCTCTAGGATGCCCACAGGCCTCACAACCACCCACATATTGTTGTTTTGCTCTAGGACGCCCACAGGCTTCACAACCACCCTCATATTGTTGTTTTGCTGTAGGATGCCCACAGGCCTCACAACCACCCACATATTGTTGTTTTGCTGTAGGATGCCCACAGGCCTCACAACCACCCACATATTGTTGTTTTGCTCTAGGACGCCCACAGGCCTCACAACCACCCACATATTGTTGTTTTGCTCTAGGACGCCCACAGGCCTCACAACCACCCACATATTGTTGTTTTGCTCTAGGATGCCCACAGGCCTCACAACCACCCACATATTGTTGTTTTGCTGTAGGATGCCCACAGGCCTCACAACCACCCACATATTGTTGTTTTGCTCTAGGACGCCCACAGGCCTCACAACCACCCTCATATTGTTGTTTTGCTCTAGGACACCCACAGGCCTCACAACCACCCTCATATTGTTGTTTTGCTGTAGGACGCCCACAGGCCTCACAACCACCCACATATTGTTGTTTTGCTCTAGGATGCCCACAGGCCTCACAACCACCCACATATTGTTATTTTGCTGTAGGATGCCCACAGGCCTCACAACCACCCACATATTGTTGTTTTGCTCTAGGACGCCCACAGGCCTCACAACCACCCACATATTGTTGTTTTGCTCTAGGATGCCCACAGGCCTCACAACCACCCACATATTGTTGTTTTGCTGTAGGATGCCCACAGGCCTCACAACCACCCACATATTGTTGTTTTGCTCTAGGACACCCACAGGCCTCACAACCACCCTCATATTGTTGTTTTGCTGTAGGACGCCCACAGGCCTCACAACCACCCACATATTGTTGTTTTGCTCTAGGACGCCCACAGGCCTGACAACCACCCACATATTGTTGTTTTGCTCTAGGATGCCCACAGGCCTCACAACCACCCTCATATTGTTGTTTTGCTCTAGGACGCCCACAGGCTTCACAAGACTTGTCTGAAGGTCCCCTGGTACCAGTTGAAATAATGAATGAAGGTATGGAGACTGTTTATTGACATAATCAAGGGGTTATTAAATACATGTCAACATTTGAAAACGTACAATTGTTTCCTAATCTTTCTCATACCTCTAAGATGTAGGACAGACACTTCAGAACAAACTTCATTTAGATGATCTGTTGTACCATGTAGTGACTCTTGTTATTCAATGCGTTTCTATGGTTTAACGTGACTTTCAGTCAAAACCTTTTTGTTGAAGGTACTACACAGCGCAGAGACCCCCCTCGTGCACTCAACGTTGTGGAGATATGTCGAGTTTCCTCGTAGGTCTATTTTGGCAGAGAAACTGAAGCTCTATAGCCTACTGTCTGTTTCTTTTTATTCAAGTATTTTAATTAAAGAATGTGAAACATTATGTCTGTTTGCTGTTTTCATTAAATCACACATAGTTGTTATTTTATAATGGCCTAAATTAAATCTGTTCATATGGACAGTTTTATAGCAGACCGAATTTTGATCAGTTATGAAAAATAAACATTTCACCTGGGGGAAAAAAATGATATAGTAATCGGCCAACAATTGGGCTTTTAATTGAACAAAAAGACTCTTTGTCACATGACTACAGAAATGTAAACAGTGTGATATAACCATAACCTCTGATGACCTCTGATGAAAGGGTTAGGTTATACTGGGTCCTCATCACCATTAGCATTATTCACATTCTAATTCAATCAAGTCACAATTATCAGCTTTGCTGTTGACATCAGTGAGCAGTGGGTTTTCCGAGTGAGGAGAGACACATGGGTAGGTCTACCAACTGAAAAACGAAAATTATTATGAAATTCAAACCACAGAAATACAATGTTTACCTAACATTTATACAGACTCTACACACACATACAATCTTCATTTACGCTGCCGCTACTCTGTTTATCATGCATCCTGACGCCTAGTCACCTTACCCCTACACATATCTACCTCCATCACTCCAGTATACCCTGTACATTGTTAATATGGTACTGACCCTGTATATAGTCAACTTACCCCTCTACATATCTACCTCCATCACTCCAGTATCCCTGTCTCCTTACCCCTCTACTTATCTACCTCCATCACTCCAGTGTCCCTGTCACCTTACCCCTCTACATATCTACCTCCATCACTCCAGTATCCCTGTACATTGTTAATATGGTACTGACCCTGTATGTAGTCACCTTACCCCTCTACTTATCTACCTCCATCACTCCAGTATCCCTGCACATTGTCAGTATGGTACTGACCCTGTATATAGTCACCTTACCCCTCTTCTTATCTACCTCTATCAGTCCAGTATCCCTGTCCATTGTCAGTATGGTACTGACCCTGTATGTAGTCACCTTACCCCTCTACTTATCTACCTCCATGACTCCAGTATCCCTGTCCATTGTCAGTATGGTACTGACCCTGTTTATAGTCACCTTACCCCTCTACTTATCTACCTCCATCACTCCAGTATCCCTGCACATTGTCAGTATGGTGTTGGAACTGACCCTGTATGTAGCTTCTTACTTTCTGTGTTCTTCTTATTTCTTATTTGTATTTTTTGTGTTTTAGAATTGTATTTACAGTTGTAGAATTTTAGCTAAAGCAAAACCTAATCCTAACCCTTTTCCTAACCTAATTATCTTAACCTGCCTTTTTAATTTTCCTAAACTGCTACTTTAATTTGCCTAACCTTCTACTTAAATTATCCTAACCTGCTATATTAATTCTCCTAACCTGTTGTTAATTCTCCTAACCTGCTTCATTAATTATCCTAACTGTTATGTTAATTCTCCTAACCTGCTATGTTAATTTTCCTAAACTGTTATCTTAATTATCCTAACCTTCTACGTTAATTATCCCAACCGGCTATGTTGATTATCCTAATCTGCTATGTTAATTACCCTAATCTGCTATGTTAACTTGTTATGTTAATTCTCCTAACCTGCTTCATTAATTATCCTAACTGTTATGTTAATTCTCCTAACATGTTATGTAAATTTTCCTAACCTGATGCGTTAAGTAATTATTCTAAACTGCTATGTTAATTATCCTAATCTGCTATGTTAACTTGTTATGTTAATTTTCCTAACTTGCTGCATTAATTATCCTAACCTGCTATGTTAATTATCCTAACCTGCTCTGTTAATTCTCCTCTTCTGTTATGTTAATTATCCTAACGTGTTTCGCTAATTATCCTAACCTGCCATGATAGTTATCATAAACCGCTACATAAAGTCAATCAATCAGTTCCGAGAAAACCCATCAGTCATCACCACACCGGAATGCACCTCCACACTGTTACACACACACACACACACAACGAGTCTAATTTCACTCCAAAGGTGCGTTCACACAACAGACACAAGAAGAAAAGCGAATAGATCAATCATATTGTCATGGCAACAACAAACATTTTTTTTTGACTTTATCCAAAGTCCATATCAGCGTCCGATGGGCACCAGTTCCGCACAGCAGCGGCGCGGCACGCAATGCGGAAGTGGTCAGCCGTAGCGTGCTTCAGCCGTAGCGTGCTTCTATGACAACGGCAGTAAACAACATGGCGCCGTGTGTGTGATCTCAACTTCATCACCCCCCCCGTCTCTCGCTGAAAAGTAGAACAACATTCAATACTTTTCTTGGAAATGCGTTGATGAAATGAGTGTATCTCCCGTTTTTTTTAACTGAATTTACGTGATGATAAATGTTTGACATTGAGTGCAGTTTTGTGATTGCTACTGTTGTTGACTGACTGTATGCTACTGTATCAACAGTTCGCTGTTTTAAAAAAAAATATGCAACATTTCAAAAAGTAGCTAACAACCTGTCAAAGTTGTATTTGGTAAGATATACCTATTCATTTTGAAACCAGGAAGGCCTATCGATATGTCGTCAAAAAGTGACAACAAGCTCAGCACCTGTGGCAACCGGAGGAGATCGAGCGCGACTAAAGAGGATGTGAAGCGGATGTGTCCGCAGCAGCGGGCCCGGTACCTGGCCTACGAGGAGCCGCCGAAAGAGGCGAAGACCTGGATGGCGATGTCTCGGCAGCGGGTGTCCGCCTGGGAGTCTTCCGGGGCTGGGGGGAAGAGACATACAACTGTCGGTCATCATCACTGCGACGAGAGGGACGAGGAAGAGAAGAAACGGCAAGACCTGATCATAGGACAGCTGAAGGCCGCGGAAGCCCGCAACAGAGTTCGACAGATGAGACTGCAGTATCGGAGTATGAGGGTAAGGATATCCTCCCCCTCGTTCTGTTCCAAAACGGCACCGTATTCTATATATGTATGTATATATATATATATATATAGCATGATATAAAATGCCCCTTATTTCGGCAATATTTTGACAATATTTCTATGGGCCCCTGATCAAAAGTTGTCTCGTACACAGAATGATAGTGAATAGGGTGCCGTCTGTCTCCATATGCACACATAGGTTTTTAAATAATTCACATGGATGTAACTGCTTCTTGGCGAGCTTTGACTGTTCACACAGTGATAACAAGCCTACCTTTAAATCCACTTTAGAAGTTCCTGTGGTAAGAAGTCAAATTATCTTCTATTTTTTTCTCTCTCTCTCTTCCTCTTCCTCTGCCATCCCTCTTAATTATGATGTCAATTACTGGGCCTGAACCACATTAATAATTGGCTTCCGCTCCATGAGGTCTGAATAATATGTTTCTCCGTCTGTGCATATCTCCATCCATCCCTCCGTGCAGACCGAGGAAATCAATCTAATTTGGGAAGCACCTCTTGTCATCATATTCACAGTATTTGTTTTATTTTTTTTTTAAATTAAGATGAATTGAACTGCTCCATGATAATTTGCCCAGGCTATAATTCCCCTCTGCACACAATAACAATGAACGTAGCCTACATGTAAGCCTATTATCCTATTCTATTGTAATTGTTTGTTTACACTTCCTCTGCCCTCCCTCTTCATCAGAGTGGTATTATCAATCATTATGATGTCAATTACTGGGCCTGAACCACGATACTTCAAGGTCTCTGCTCCATGGACCTGAATACTATGTTTCCTTGTTTGTGCATATCTCCCTCCCTCCATCGATCCGTCCCTCCACCCCCCCCCCACCCATCCATCCCTCCATCCGTCTATCTGTCCATGCAGACCCAGGAAATCAATCTAATGATTTCGTGCCAGTCCAGCGCCCAGACCGCCGTCCGTCTTGAGTTGCTGCTGCCAACGGAGGAAAGCAAGATAAATACCATCGATTGTCTGGACAAACTGCAGGTGGGTTAAACAGCCCCTCCCTCCCAACCCTCTTCCCTCCATATCTCCCTCCCTCCTTTCCCTTGGAAATATAACTGTGTGTGTGTGTGTGTCGATGTACTGTCTGTGTGTGTATATCTGTGTGTGTGTGTGTGTGTCTGTGTGTGTGTCTGTGTGTGTGTCTATATGTGTGTGTGTGTGTCTATATGTGTGTGTGTGTCTGTGTGTGTGTGTGTGTGTGTGTGTGTGTGACGCTCAATATGGAAGTGGACAGATGAAGTGAATGCTACGCTACAGGACTGTTTTGCAGCACAGACTGGAATAAGTGTGTGTGTGTGTGTGTGTGTGTGTGTGTGTGTGTATCTGTGTGTGTGTGTCGATGTACTGTATGTGTGTGTATATCTGTGTGTGTGTGTCTGTGTGTATCTATGTGTTTGTGTGTGTCTATCTATGTGTGTTTATCTATGTGTATCTATGTATTAGAGGTTGACTGATTATGATTTTTCAACACCGATACCGATTATTGGAGGACCAAAAAAAGCCGATACCGATCAATCGGACAATTTGTTTTATTTATTTGTAATAATGACAATTACAACAATACTGAATGAACACTTATTTTAACTTAATATAATACATCAATAAAATCAATTTAGCCTCAAATAAATAATGAAACATGTTCAATTTGGTTTAAATAATGCAAAAACAAAGTGTTGGAGAAGAAAGTAAAAGTGCAATATGTGCCATGTAAGAAAGCTAACGTTTAAGTTTCTTGCTCAGAACATGAGAACATATGAAAGCTGGTGTTTCCTTTTAACATGAGTCTTCAATATTCCCAGGTAAGAAGTTTTAGGTTGTAGTTATTATAGGAATTATAATACTATTTCTCTCTATGTGATTTGTATTTCTTATACCTTTGACTATTGGATGTTCTTATAGGCACTTTAGTATTGCCAGTGTAACAGTATAGCTTCCGTCCCTCTCCTCGCCCCTACCTGGGCTCGAACCAGGAACACATCGACAACAGCCACCCTCGAAGCAGCGTTACCCATGCAGAGCAAGGGGAACAACCACTCCACTAACTAACTAGCTCCACTAACCACCCCGCTAACTAGCAAGCCATTTCACATCGGTTACACCAGCCTAATCTCGGGGGTTGATAGGCTTGAAGTCATAGCAATGCGTGAAGAATTGCGATGAGCTGCTGGCATTCGCACGAAAGTGCTGTTTGAATGAATGCTTACGAGCCTGCTGCTGCCTACCACCACTCAGTCAGACTGCTCTATCAAATATCAAATCATAGACTTAATTAAGTCTAAATAAGTCTAAATATTAAGTCTAAGTCTAAATATTGCTGTTACATTGCACAACCTTCAATGTTATGTCATAATTATGTACAATTCTGGAAAATTAATTACGGCCTTTGTTAGGAATAAATGGACTTCACACAGTTCACAACGAGCCAGGCAGCCCAAACTGCTGCATATACTGCTTGCACGAAACGCAAGATAGGTGACACAATTTCCCTAGTTATAAGAAATTAATGTTAGCAGGCAATATTGACTCAATATGCAGGTTTAAAAATATATACTTGTGTATAAATATATACTTGTGTATGCCGGGGCGGCAGGGTAGCCTAGTGGTTAGAGCGTTGGACTAGCGAGTTCAAACCCCCGAGCTGACAAGGTACAAATCTGTCGTTCTGCCCCTGAACAGGCAGTTAACCCACTAGGCTGTCATTGAAAATAAGAATGTGTTCTTAACTGACTTGCCTGGTTGAATAAATGTGTAAAAAATACCGAATACCGATTGTTATGAAAACTTGAAATCTGCCATAATTAATCGTCCATTCCGATTAATCGGTCGACCTCTACTATGTATGTGTGTGTGTCAGTGTGTGTGTCAGTGTGTGTGTCTGTGTGTGTGTGTGTGTGTGTGTGTTTATGAGCTGCAGGAAGATGCCTCTGTGTGTTGAATACCTCTGACAGTCTAAGCCGTTGAGGGTACTACAGTGACATATGGAGTTGTTTTAAGATGGCCATACCATGGGTCATTTTGCTATTTGATTTAGTATTTTAGGACCCATTTAGGAATGAAAAAACATTTAATAAACACATTCATATATGGCAAAAAAGGAATACGGTTTTGAAGTGTCTGTCCTATATCTAGGAGATATAAGAAAGATCAGGACATATTAGTTTGTTTGTTTGTACACGTGTTTAACCCCTTATTTGTGTTGACACAAAACTACCTCCATGCTTCCATTTGTTTTGTATGTGTTATCAAAACAGAGAACTACCTCCATGCTTCCATTCCTTTGTATGGGTTACCAAAACGGAGAACCACCGCCATGCTTCCATTTGTTTGTATGGGTTACCAAAACGGAGAACCACCCCCGTGCTTCCATTCCTTTGTATGGGTCACCAAAACAGAGAACTTCCTCCATGCTTCCATTTGTTTGTATGGGTTACCAAAACGGAGAACCACCTCCATGCTTCCATTCATTTGTATGGGTCACCAAAACGGAGAACTACCTCCATGATTCCATTTGTTTGTATGGGATACCAAAACGGAGAACCACCTCCATCCTTCCATTTGTTTGTATGGGTTACCAAAA